>NC_086002.1:2587500-2675000 GCF_030014385.1 Trichomycterus rosablanca | reverse complement strand
GACGTACCTGCGTCCTCGCTGCTCTGATGTGATGGAAGTTACACACACACGTCGTCTGTGTGGGGATCCTGAGGGTGGAGAAGAGGCTTAAACGCCACGGCGACACACTGACCCGCCATACAGGAGCGCTGGAAAACGTCCACCAGCTTCTTTCTACACACACACACACACACACACACACACACACACACACTCATATAAATATATACATAGATACACATACACACACAGACACACACACATACATACAAATCAACACATAGATACACACACATACACACACACACACAGACACACACATACATACAAATCAACACAGATACACACACACACAGACACACACACACACACAGACACACATACATACAAATCAACACTTAGATACACACACATACACACACACACACACATACAAATCAACACATAGATACACACACACACACACAGACACACACACAATACAAATCAACACAGATACATGGACACACACTCACAAACACACACACACATATACACACACATAGATACACACACATGCATAAATACACACACACACATGCACACAAACATGTACACATATACACATTTACACACACACAAACATATACACATATACACACACATATATACATATAGACAAATACACACACAGATACACACAAACAAAAAACACACACACACAGTATACATTACACATACACACAAACATGCACACAAACAAAATACACACACATAGATACACACACACATACACACACAAACACACACACAAACACACAAACAAAACACACACAAACACACACAAACAAAACACACACACACACACACCATTACAACCTGTGTAAAAAATTTGTTTTAATTTTTCATATACACACTATATGGTCAAAAGTATATGGACACTTCTCCTAATGAGTTACAGTGTTGCTAACAGGTGTGAAAAGTCATAATTGTTATGCTTCCAACAGTTTAGGGAAGGCCTTCTCCTGTTCCTTGCGAGCATCATCCAACATCAGTGTCCAGATATATTTAATAGAGTGAGTGAATCTGACCTGTCTGAATCTGACAGGGTGTGAAGATCTTCTCCATCCCAGAATTCAGTGCATGAACTTAGTACAGAATCAGCAGAACCGTAGGAGAAGAGATGAAGTTCACCTGAGGACCAGAAAGATCAAAGCAAAGTACAACATACAGACTATACGGACAAAACTATTGGGACACCCCTTCTAATAACTGAATTCATGTGTTTTAGTCAATACAGTTGCTAACAGGTGTAATAAATCACTTATATGAAGGAAGCAACAGTTTGGGGAAGGTCCTTTCCTGTTCCAGCATGACTGTGACCCTTTGTCATTTAATGTGTGTGTGTGCTCACCAGTGTGTGTGTGTGCTCATCCGTGTGTGTGTGCTCACCAGTGTGTGTGTGTGTGCTCATCCATGTGTGTGTGGTGCACCAGTGTGTGTGTAGTGCACAAGTGTGTGTGTGTGGTGCACGTGTGTGTGTGTGGTGCACAAGTGTGTGTGTGGTGCACGTGTGTGTGCTCATCCGTGTGTGTGTGCTCACCAGTGTGTGTGTGTGTGCTCATCAGTGTGTGTGTGTGTGGTGCACCAGTGTGTGTGTGTGTTCTCATGAGAGTGTGTGTGTGTTCTTATAAGAGTGTGTGTGTGTGTGTGCTCACCAGTGTGTGTGGTGTGCCAGTGTATGTGTGTGTGCTTTCCAGTGTGCGTATGTAGTGTGTGTGTTCTCATCAGAGTGTGTGTGTTCTCATCAGAGTGTGTGTGTTCTCACCAGTTTGTGTGTGTGTGTGTGTGTGTGCTCACCAATGTGTGTGTGTGTGTGTGTGTGCTCACCAGTGTGTGTGTGGTGCACCAGCAGGGCGATGAGATGGGAGAACGGGAGGCATCTCATGGACACTGTAGGAGGAGAGATCACCCCTGTCTCTCTGGAGCAAGGCATTGTGGGTAGAGTGTACGCAGCCACACTCATCCTGTGTTGGAAGGGCTCCTGGGCTAAAGGAGAAAAACCTTCTCACACACACACACACACACACACACACACACACACACACACACACACACACACACACAGTAAATAAACGAGGTGAAAGTCATTAATTTGATGGAGCTTCGATGCTTTTAGGGTTAATAGGGGATTAAGGGGGGATTATGTACACTCTGGCGTGACCAGTCTGTTTCCACCAACCTGAAGTTAAAAATAAATGGGACGCATTTGGCTGCTGATGCAGCGTCCAGTATCCATAAAAATACGTTTGAAGGAGAAGCAGTAAGAAATTCAAAGCCCAACAACACTGTACCTACTGTCCCACATGGTGTTACACACCTTAAACCACAATTCACAAGGGTGTGGCTCACATTTTTATACTGTTGACTTATTATTGTGGCACAAGCATTGAGGAGGACTGAGGAGCATTGAGGAGAAGCATTTAGGGGGAGGATTAAGAAGGAGCATTAAGGAGCATCATTAAGAAGGACTGAGGAGGAGCATTGAGAAGGAGGATTGAGGAGCATTGAGGAGGATCATTGAGGAGAATCATTGAGGAGCATTGAGGAAGAGGGATTGAGGAGAGGCATTAAGGAGAATTAAGGAGGATTGAAGAGGAGCATCGAAAAGGAGTATTGATGAAGAGGTACTGAGGGGGAGCATTGAGAAAGAGGGATTGATAAGAAGCATTGAGAAGGATTGAGGAGGAGCATTGAGGAGGACTAAGGTTGGGGAAGATTGAGGAGGAGGATTAAAGAGGAGCAATGAGAAGGAGAATTGAGAAGGAGGATTGAGGAGGAGGATTGAGGAGGAGGATTGAGGAGGACTATTGTGGAGGATTGAGGTTGAGGACCCTTGCCATTGCTTGATGTGGGAGACCAAAGCCTGGGCCACTGTGCTCACAACAGATGGACTCCAGTCAGTAATTGTATATCTATAAAGTGTTCAGTCTTTCAGTGTCCTATATCAGGGGTTCTTAAACCTGTGAAACACGATATGACCAAAAGTATGTGGACATTATATCATGAGCTTGATAGACATTCTTCAGACTTGGATGAATAACAATAGTAGTTACTGAATTTCTCTTTCAGTTTGTTCCTCCTTCTTACCAAGAATATTGGGGAGTTGGCTAAGACCCCACGGCGGGCGTACTGACTGGTGTGGCGTGCGCGTGCGCAGCAGTGCAGCGTGGGTAAGGTGGTCGGAGAGACGCAGGACACGTGCAACGGTCGCAGGGTCGCCCAGGAGCAGCTGGATGGCCAAACCGAGCGGGTGCAGGGAAGGGGCGTGGTGGTGCCACTGCGTGTCATCGAACTGCACCCGGGTGTCGTCGGCGGGCGTCCGGCCCACTGAGAGACTCAGCATCTCCAGGGCACAAGTGGGGCGGGGCTGGTGAATGAAAGGAGGAGCCGAATGTTTACGTTTTATAATTCGAACAGCAAAATCAAACATACATCAAACAGATTTCTATAATACACTGTTACTTAGCTTTGTCTCACAGTAGTTCCCCCATGTTTACAAAAATGACCTTCCAAAATACCACTGAAATACCCCTAAAATACCCCCTGAAATACCCCTAAAATACCACTGAAATACCCCCTGAAATTCACCTAAAATACCACTCAAATACCCCTAAAATACCCCCTGAAATTTACCTAAAATACCACTGAAATACCCCTAAAATATCCCTTAAAATACACCTAAAATACCCCCTCAAAATTAACCTAATACCACTCAAATACCACTCAAATACCCTTAAAATACCACTGAAATACCCCTAAAATGCCCCCTGAAATTCACCTAAAATACCACTGAAATACCCCTGAAATTCACCTAAAATACCACTGAAATACCCTTAAAATACCACTGAAATACCCCTAAAATACCCCCTGAAATTCACCTAAAATACCACTCAAATACCCCTAAAATACCCCCTCAAAATTCACCTAAAATACCACTGAAATACCCCTGAAATTCACCTAAAATACCACTGAAATACCCTTAAAATACCACTGAAATACCCCTAAAATACACCCTGAAATTCACCTAAAATACCACTGAAATACCTGTGAAATTCACCTAAAATACCACTGAAATACCCTTAAAATACCACTGAAATACCCCTAAAATACCCCCTGAAATTCACCTAAAATACCACTGAAATACCCCTAAAATACCCCCTGAAATTCACCTAAAATACCACTAAAATACCCCTAAAATACCCCCTAAAATTCACCTAAAACACCACTGAAATACCCCTAAAATATCCCTTGAAATACACCTAAAACACCACTGAAATACCCCCTGATATTCACCTAAAATACCACTGAAATACCCCTAAAATACCCCTGCAATTTGGCTAATAAACAAAATAGGTTCTCATTTCAAGCTGATAGCAGTTCAGGGTGGTGTGAGTGGTTACTGTGTAAAGCAAAAATAGGCCAAGGTCAAGCACACTGCTGGTGCTGGCCGGGATCCAATATGTGACACTGTGCCTGCAGGAGGAACCGTAGGAGTCCTGTGGCTGAGCTTTCCCTCATTTCTACCAGGACTCGGTTACGAAATCCTTCTGCCTTGACACATATGGCCATCTGAGGGGGCACGGAGGCATAGATGATTGAGGTGTCGGTTCCCCCTTGCTGAGTGTTCTTTTGAGGAATCAGGACTGAACCACCCTGGATGAGTAAGCTGCCCCAGAGGTGGTGTGGAAGCTGTGGCAGTTGGTGGTACAAGGTGCCACTTTTTCCTTTTTCCGAGAACTTAGTCGGCGCAGGCGCCCTAAGCAGCTTACAACATTGTGACGACCAGGATTACTTTGTGTTACTTTGTTTTACCTTGTTTTAATTTGTCCTGCAAATTCGGTTTATTTTCAATTCTTGCAACTCCTCAGTGGTGAGGCGCGGTGCGACCCTTTACCTTTTACACCGATCAGCCATAACATTAAAACCACCTCCTTGTTTCTACACTCACTGTCCATTGTATCAGCTCCACTTACCATATAGAAGCACTTTGTAGTTCTACAATTACTGACTGTAGTCTATCTGTTTCTCTGCATGCTTTGTTAGCTCCCTTTCATGCTGTTCTTCAATGGTCAGGACCCCCACAGGACCCCCACAGAGCAGGTATTATTTAGGTGGTGGATCATTCTCAGCACTGCAGTGACACTGACATGGTGGTGGTGTGTTAGTGTGTGTTGTGCTGCTGGAGTTTTTAAATACCGTGTCCACTCACTGTCCACTCTATTAGACACTCCTACCTAGTTGGTCCACCTTGTAGATGTAAAGTCAGAGACGATCGCTCATCTATTGCTGCTGTTTGAGTCGATCATCTTCTAGACCTTCATCAGTGGTCACAGGACGCTGCACACGGGGCGCTGGACTACAGTCAGTAATTGTAGAACTACAAAGTGCTTTTATATGGTAAGTGGAGCTGATAAAATGGACAGTGAGTGTAGAAACAAGGTGGTGGTTTTAATGTTATGCCTGATTGGTGTACGTACCTGCATGGGCTCATCCAGGCTCTTCTGATCTTTATCCTCTTGTTTTGCTCTTTCTGGTTCTTTTCTGGCTTTGCTGAAGAACAAAATCTTCTCTGGGTTCAGACTCGGCCAGGACAGGACGCCCTGCTTATCAACGCAGCACAGAACCTGAAACACATTCAGCACTGATGTGTAAAAAATTTTACATTTAAATAAATAATAATTTAGAGGGTTTATTTACATTTAAATAAATAATAATTTAGAGGGTTAAAAGTATGTGGACACCTCTAATCTCTGTAAGTTGTGAGTTCCAGAGCTCAGCTGGACCTGACTGTGGTGCTACAACCTTCTATTGAGGAACACACACAACAGCGATGGTTGAGATGGTCTGGACACGTGTATAGAATGGACATGAGCCTAATACCTCACCACAACACCTATGGAGATGACGAACCCTCAGAATGAAACGTGGACCAAGCAAATCAAAGAAGCTTTAAAGATCCAACAGTTAGACGTAAACCGAGCAGCGTAGAGAAATGTGATTTTGAAATCCTGCGGCACCCAAGGTAAGCGGGGTATTGGTCACGAGGACGCCCTCCTCCAAACATCAGTTAGGGACCAAAGAAGAAGAGATGGAGAAAGAGATTTTGGCACTGAAATAGAAGTTCATTTGGCCAATCAATGAACTGGAAAATCGGTTGTAAACTTGGACTTCTTGTCCAGCATCAGCATCTGATGCTTCTTTGAATTTATGGGTACAAATTCCCACAAACACACTCCAAAATCTTCTTAGAAGAGTGAAGGATATTAAAGCTGCAATGCGAAGATCACGAGTGTCACGAATAAAGCCTCTTTGTGCTCCTAGAGCCATATTTATGTGCCACGCCCCTCTCTTTTTCAAACCTATGCCTCCTCTTCTGATTGGTCAATGAAGCTAATGATCCACAGCTGCTCCTCGTTGCAGGTAATGCTCAGGGCATGTAAGGGAGCAGCTGTGGAGACTATTTTGACTTTGACTTGTCAGGCTCTTTGTTCATCCATGCTGTTGTTCATTGCTTGTGTTAGTCAGATCATGTTTAGCTTTAGCATAGGTATTAGGTTTAGATTAGTGTTAGCATTTAGCATAGGTTGTGTGTGTGTGTGTCTGGTCCAGTCTTGTGTACCATTCTGTCTTGTGTGTTGTTATTATTAAACACTTTACTAAAACATCTCTGAGTGTGTGTCTGCCCCTCTTGTCACAATTTGGAATAGGTTATCCAACAGGCTCATGGTCTCATGATCAGGTGTCCACATACTTTAGGTAACGTGTAAAGGTTTGACTTGTTTCACCGTGACAGATCCCAGGTTGTGCAGCAGACTTGCCGTGTGGCAGAGCGCCGGGGACCGGCCCAAAAGCACCGAGAGAAACTTCCTACAGGTCACCTTCCACGTCTCCTGTTCACCAACATAAATAACACATCATTATCTGTATTTCTGTAGCATCTGGTCATGGTCAGTTGTCCACATACTTTTGGTCCTATAGTCTACATAGTTCCAGGAGTGAAGTTTTTCATTATTTAAAGCACCTGATATTGAAGACGTCTGTTTCACCTTTGGTAATTCACTTACCCACAATCCCGTTGGCTGAGGATCCATCTGAAGGAGCACCTGTACCTCACCATACAGCCCCACCAGTAACCAGAGCACGGGGAAGGTCAGGGGCAAAAGGGGCAGAACACCGCTCACCTATACAGTGGAGCAGAAGTACTGAGCTAATAAAGTCCTATCCATGACATTTCCAACATTTCTGCTACTGAAACAAAGATCACAGGCGCCTCTCTATCTTTGAAGACCCCGCCCATATAGTCCGGTCATCCCGCCGTAGCAGAACCTTGTCTGCTGCAGGCACTGCCAATTATGCCCGCTAGATGGCGCCCAGCCGACCGGTGGCAACGCTGAGTTTTGAACCGAGTTCAGAATCTCAGCGCTGGTGTGCTTGCGGAATATCCCACTGTGCCACCTGGGCGGCATAAAGGCCATAAAGAGAGGGTGGCTAATATTTGGAGATATTGGCTCTCGCTGTGTTTTGGTGGAGTCCTTTAAAAGGGGGAAGGGGCAACTCCTTATTAATACACTTTTGGAAAGGGATGTCCAACATGCTCAAGGTCAGTTGTCTACATACTTTTGGTCATGTAGTGCCAGACGTCTTCTAGAGACAGTTTTGAAGGAGAGATGTGACCTCAGGCTTCCTGAATATTGGACACAATTTGGTGTTCCAGTTTTGGAAGGCTCTTTTCTCCAAAGTCTGGACTTCCAGTACCTGGACGGTACTAAAAAGTCAACATATCTGTCCCATTTTAATTAGACAAACATATATTAATTATACAGTCACAGAAAAACAACAGTTGCAGGATTTTCATGTCGTGTGGTTGAATCTCACCGGTAGCTGCAGCAGAGCAACAGGCCAGGGTCCCACTCCAGGAGCTCCCAGTGTGAAGCGCAGTGTGTTCAGCACTAGCAGCGCCACCTAGTTAAAATACAACCCCAAATCAGAAAAAGTTGGGACAGTATGGAAAACCCAATAAAATAAATTGCCTTTTATTTCATGTCAGACAGGATGAACCTGAGATATTTATCTGCTCAACTTCATTTCATTTATTAATAAACATCCATTCCTGCATTTCAGGCCTGCAACACATTCCAAAAAAAGTTGGGACGGGGGAAATTTAGGGCTCGTAATGAGGTGAAAAAAATAAATAATCATGTGATGTGAACAGGTGATTGTAATCATGGTTTTGTACAAAAGCAGCATCCAGGAAAAGCTGAGAGTCTCTGATGATCTAAAGATGATCAGAGGATCCAGTTTGTTCACAAATGTGTGAGAAAATGATTGAAATGTTTAAAAACAATGAACCTCAAAGAAAGATGGGAAGGGATTTGCATATTTCTCCCTCTACAGTGCAGAATATTATTAAACTATTCAAAGGTCAGGAGGAATTTCAGTGTGTAAAGGACAAGGACGCAAGCTTAAGCTGAACGCCTGTGATCTTCCATCCCAGGGATTAGTTTATCAAACTAATGTTAACCTTATGTTAACCATGTCCAGAAGCGGTGTCGACTTCTCTGGGCTCGGAGGCATCTAGGATGGACCATCACACAATGGAAACGTGTATTGTGGTCAGATGAATCAGCATTCCAGCTCTTTTTTGGAAAAATGGACGCCGTGTGCTCCAGACCAAAGTTGAAAAGGATCCAGACTGTTATCAGTAACAAGTCTAAAAGCCAGGGTCTATCATGGTATGGGGGTGTGTCAGTGCCAGGGTCTGTCATGGTATGGGGGGGAGGGGGGGGGGGGGCGGTGTCAGTGCCAGGGTCTGTTATGGTATGGGGGTGTGTCAGTGCCAGGGTCTGTCATGGTATACTGGGTCTGTCACCTACTGATTGCTAGTCCAATACTTTCTGGATGAGCTGTTGCCCTGTACCAGATTTTAGCAGGCTGATATTTAGGCTGATGATATTAGGAACTATTCAGGCTCTCGTTGTGTTTCGGTGGAGTCCTTTATGATATGTTTAAATGACTTGTTTCTTCAAATTTTCTGGAATTTCCTTAGATGGGGGCGTGGTGTTTCTGTAGAGACTCTATGACGGTCACATGACGTTCATCGTAAAGTTCAAGGACTGCTGGAGCTGAGTCAAGCTGTGGTCAGTGAACTAAACCGGTTGAGGCAACCAAAGGGGGCGAATACTTTTTCACAGACTTACCAGAAGCAGCGGAGCCGGACCTCGTTCCAACAAAACCTGCACGGCGAAGCGTTCGTTATCCAGCACTGAGACGGGTCGACGCCCAGAGAGCTCCAAACACCTTCTAAAATACAAACAACAAATACAGCAACGGGGTTAGGAAACACCATACAGCCAAAAGTATGTGGACACCTGACCTTGAGCTTGTTGAACACTCTTTAGAGAGGCCTGTTCACAAGGTTTTTGATTGTGCCTCATGTCCATTAGGATCAAATGGCCTGACTCACACTCAACATTCCGATTCATCCCAGAGGTGTTGAATGAGTTTGAGGCCACTGAGATTTTCCACTCTAAACTCACTAAACTAGGTGTTACTTGACTTTAATTTGTGGACAGCGAACTGTTGTAGCAGGAAAGGACCTTCCCCAAACTCCTGCCACACCCTGGAAGCTTATCATTTACTTGTTAGTATTTATTTATTAAGTAAATCATTAAATATGGGTCCACGTTGGAGGGACAGCTTCATATGACCGGCCCTAGTGTTCTCATGACCAGGTGTCCACATACTTATGGCAATATTATGTACAAGTGTGTTTCTAAACTGTTGACGCACTGAACCATTTCCACCGCTGGGGTGCGAGTGACCCTGAAGAGCTGAGGCTGGAGCAGACGATGTGGACGCGACCCCTCGTGGACCAGAGGTGACGGTGGGCAGGAGAGCTGGTTGAACACGTCAGTTCGGGACAGGATCACGTGCTCCTCATCCTGTTCACCGGGTACAGAGGGGTCAGGAACACCCCTGGCCTGTGTAGTTGTTGCAGTGTATTTTGGTTAAATACGGTGACTGACCTGGACCCCTCGGAGCTCAGTAGGAGCCTCGCTGCCCGGTCGTAGAGCGATGATGTCACCTGTTACCAGGAGACTGACGGGGAGGTTGATCAACCGTCCGTCCCGGTACGTCCACTGTAGTGATACAGCGGGTAGGGAGGGGAGCAAGAGGTCACCGGTCTCTCTGAGCCAATCAGAGCGCTGCAAAACATCTGTAACCAACAACAATACTAATAATAATAATAATAAACATAATAATAAACATAATAATAAACATAATAAAAGACCCAAACAAACAAAAACCAAAACAATAAAAAAAAATCCAAACAAAAACACCAAACAAAAACATCTAAACAAATAAAAACTCCAAACAAACAAAAACCCAAACAAAAAAAATCCTAACACAAAACACCCAAACAAAAATCCAAACAAACAAAAAAAATGACCAAACAAAAACATCTAAACAAACAAAAACATCTAAATAAAAACATCTAAACAAACAAAAACATCTAAATAAAAACTCAATCAAACAAATCCCCAAACAAACAAAAAACAACCAAACAAAACAACGAACAAACAAAAAACAACCAGACAAACAAAACCCCAAACAAAAAACAACCTTACGAACAAAAACAACCAAACAAAAAACAACCAGACAAACAAAACAACCAGACAAACAAAACCCCAGACAAACAAAAACAAAGCAGACAAACAAAACCCCAAACACAAAACAACCAGACAAACAAAACCCCAGACAAACAAAAACAAAGCAGACAAACAAAACCCCAAACACAAAACAACCAGACAAACAAAACCCCAGACAAACAAAAACAAAGCAGACAAACAAAACCCCAAACACAAAACAACCAGACAAACAAAACCCCAAATAAACAAAAACACCTAAACAAACAAAAAACAAACCAGACAAACAAAAAACTAACCAGACAAACAAAACACCAAATAAACAAAAAACAAGCAAACAAACAAAACCTCAAACAAACAAAACACCCAAACAAACAAAAAACAAACCAGACAAACAAAAAACTAACCAGACAAACAAACAAAAACAACCAAACAAACAAAACCTCAAACAAACAAAAAAAACAAACCAGACAAACAAACCCCCAAACAAACAAAAAACAAACTAGACAAACAAAACCCCAAACAAACAAAAAACAACCAGACAGACAAAACCCTAAACAAACACAAGCGAGTGTGGTTTCCATGGTTACGCATGTTACCCTGTAAGGAGCTTAGTAACGCTTCGACTCGACGTGGCATCTCCGACGTCTTCAACCGCTGAAGTGCTGCCATGGCAACCAGGCCAGACAGGAGGAGGAGCAAAAGTGCAGCTCCACCAATCAGAGCCGCTCCATGGTGGTAAAACACAGTGAAACCCTATTTGACGGAGTTCCTCAGGGCTTTATGTTAGGTACAAAAAAGTTTCTCCTACTTGCCTGCACGTGACCGGGTTGTTTCGGACTCTGCTGGTGCTGTTGAAGGACGGTCGATAGCTGAGAGTGAAGTTGAGTCAGAGCTTCAGCGGTTG
This sequence comes from Trichomycterus rosablanca, assembly GCF_030014385.1. NCBI lineage: Eukaryota > Metazoa > Chordata > Actinopteri > Siluriformes > Trichomycteridae > Trichomycterus > Trichomycterus rosablanca. Next base: position 2,663,426 of record NC_086002.1, on the reverse strand, counting down.
AGAATCCCAACGGCCTCTAAATCATGTAGAAGATTTGAAACATCAGGATGTTAAACACCCAGTGCTAACAACCCTGTAGCAACAGTTTAGGGAAGGTCCTGTTTTCTGTTGCTTTGAGAAGATGTTCATTATAAAAGCGCTACACTAATAAATCTGACCCGACAGGACTTACCTCCTCACAGGAACCCTCCGCTTGGACTTTCATCGGCTCCCCGCTGGTGCTAACGTCCTGAGGTCTGAACGGTGTGAGTGCAGCACGGATTTGAGTGTGTTCAGGTTGGCTGTCAGACCCACATGTTCTGAAGGTCTGAATGTTTGTCAGATGTCAGACACAGAGTTTGTACCCCCCCTCACACCCAACTTAGATCACATGATTGGCTGAGGGGGGATGGATTGGCACCCTGTCTGGGGTATTATTACCATGCGCTCAATGTTTCCAGGAAACCCGGCCCCACTGTGACCCTGACCAGTATGAAGCGGTCAAGTAAGAGAATAAACCAATCCAACCCATCTTCGGCATTTCGACATTTAGCAGACACTTTTTATCCAAAGCGACTTACAGTAGTGTAACAGTATACAGTCTGAGCAATTGAGGGTTATGGGCCTTGCTCAAGGGCCCAACAGTGGCAACCTGGCAGTGGCGGGACTTGAACCGGCAACCTTTCGGTTACTAGTCTATTTTCATTTCATTTTCATTTTCTTCGTCAGAGGTCCTCGATCGTTTAGACAAGCCACAGTTCACATGACTGGTGAACAGAGGGTCTGTTTGAAAACCTAGTGAGATGCCTCGGTGCCTACTGCCTACCTGATCAGCTGCCTCAGTAGAGAGGATTCTAATGAGACACCGAACTCATAATCAGATTATTAAGACACACTACTTCCACAGTGATTAGGCCGCAGTTTTAGCTCACTAAGCTAACACAGTTAGCCTCAGGTTGTTCCCAGCTAACAGGGAACGTTCCCACAACTTTCACTAACCATATATTCATCAGATTGCTCCAAAACAAGTTATATTTTATCAAGTGTAACCCACATTATATACTACAACTCTTATACTGACAATTTTAATGCTTTTGAAGTTATGAATAAAAATCTGTTTTTTATTATATATTAAAGGGTAAAAGTGTCAGTATAGGAGTTGTACTGTAGTATGTAATGCTGATAAAATACAACTTGTTTTGGAGCAATGTGATGAATATTTTAAAAGCTACTGAAGTTATTAATATACTGAATACTTTAAATGCTATTGAAGTTATGAATCTGTTTGAAATCTGTTTTTAATATGTAATATTAAAAGTATGTTAAAGTAACATTTAAAACATTTAAAAATGTATTAACTTGTATTAAATGTCTTGAGAATATTAAGAAAACTGACAAAATAACGTTGAAGGAACGTTGTAATAAAACATTCATACAACCAAAATGGAATGTTAAGGGAACGTTCAGAGGACCTTATTTTAAATGTTCCTAAAACATTTCAAGACAACGTTTCCAGAACGTTAAATTATGGTTGCACATGAGGTTAGGTAACGTTCTATGACCGTTTTCATAATTTAAAAAAAACGTTCTGAGAACATCAAGAAAACATGACATAATAACGTTGAGGGAACATTCCAATGCAACGTTCCCACAACCAAAATGGAATAGTTAGGGAACATTCTCAGAACGTAATTTTGTTAACTGGGGTGTTCAAACCCGCTAGCACGCCAGCTAACGTCTCCCTCCGTGTACCGGAAACGCCTAAACTGTCCCTGACGAGCCTGAATTTACAAATAAACGACACTAGTATAATTACACCTTTATACAGATTAAAATATTATAAAAATTACTGAGAATTTATTTACATTTGAAAAGAACTCAAATGTTTCTGGTGAGAAAAGTCGTGCCGCACTGAATGCTGGGAATTAAGGAGCCTCAGCAGGAGCATTTTAAGGAATCTAAGAATTTAGACACGCCCTCATCTCGGGAGTGTAGGATGATGTAAAATATGTCTGTGTAGAGAGATCACCAGGTTTTCGAACAGACCCAGAGAGTGCAGGTGCTAGACTGACCTGCCTGCAGTCCAGATGTGTCTCCAATTGAAACTGTGTTGTGAATTATGAAGCGTAACAAGAAAGCTGAGAAGTAAACATGCTCATGTCTATGTTTAGGGCAGTTGTGCCCAAGCTACTGCACTGGTAATCAGAAGATTGCTGGTTCAATCCCCACCACTGCCAAGTTGACATGTTGGGCCCTTGAGCAAGGCCCTTAATTCCTAATTGCTTAGACCGTGTACTGTAAGTCGCTTTGAATAAAAGCGTCTGATAAATGCTAAAATGTGAAAGTATGTAACTTTGTTTGATCACCTTACAGGCATCAAATTTCTTGAATTCTTCAGCACAACAGCAGCAGTAGCTTAGTGGTTAAGGTACTGAACTAATCAGAAGGTTGCATGTTCAAGCCCTACCACTAAGTTGCTGCTGTTGGACTCCTGAGCGAGGCCCTTAACCCTCAGTTGCTCAAACTGTATTGTAAGTCGCTTTGGATAAAAGTGTCCACTAAATGTAAACCCAAAACCCTCAGACAGGTTAAAAAGTGGACGTTCCAACAGGACTGGAACTGGAACAACTGGAAGTCTAAAACTGGTCAAAAATATGTGGACTGCGTTGAACGGTCAGTAGAGCTAACCAAATGTGTCCAAGAAGCTTGTTGATAGCTGTAAAAAGCAAGAGAAGAGCTACAGGACCAGATGTTTTTTTTGCTGTCTTTATATTTTTGATCCAGCAGGTTTGTCTTATTTATTTATATTTATTAATCCCATTTTCCCTCCCAATCTAGTCATATCCAATTCCCCGATCATATTTCACCCATACTGCTACAAACCTTCTCTCAGTTGAGGATAGAAACTGGTCCCAGTCAGCATCTCCGCCCCTCCTCTCCTCCCCCCAGTTCCTCTCTCGTCCCATTTTTTACTGACATACTTAACAGCTGTGTGTCAGTGTAGCCGAGCTGAGCTCTCATTTGTCTTCGTCTGCTGTCACTCCGGCTTCACGCTTTCATTTTTCAATGTTCTGTATGAGGGACACCAGGAATCCATCTAAACCATCATCTACATCTTCATCTACTCCATTATCTACACCTCAGCTGTGGCTTCTTCACTGCTGTACATCACGAGCTTTATGGTTGGGTCTCCTAAACCCTTTATCCTGTTTCTCTTTCTGATCTGGGTGTGTCCGTCCCTCCGTTCGTCTGTTGGTCCAGTTCTCCACCATCTGTCTGTCTGTTGGTCCAGTTCTACACCATCTGTCTGTCTGTTGGTCCAGTTCTCCACCATCTGTCTGTCTGTTGGTTCAGTTCTACACCATCTGTCCATCTGGTAGTCTAGTTCTCCTCCCTCCGTCCATCTGTTGGTCCAGGTCTCCACCATCTGTTCATCTGCTGGTCCTGGTCTCCATCATCTGTTCACCTGCTGGTCCTGGTCTCCGTCATCTGTTCACCTGCTGGTCCTGGTCTCCGTCATCTGTTCATCTGCTGGTCCAGGTCTCCGTCATCTGTTCATCTGCTGGTCCAGGTCTCCACCATCTCTTCATCTCTTGGTCCAGGTCTCCACCGTCCATTTTTAGTTGGTCCAGGTCTCCACCATCCGGTTATCTGTTGGTCCAGTTCTTCGTCATCCGTCTGTCTGTTGGTCCAGTTCTCCACCATCTGTTCATCTGTTGGTCCAGTTCTCCACCATCTGTTCATCTGTTGGTCCTGGTCTCCGTCATCTGTTCATCTGCTGGTCCAGGTCTCCACCATCCATCCGTCTGTTGGTCCAGTTCTCCATCATCGGTCCATCTGTTGGTCCAAGTCTCCACCAACAGTCAGTCTTTTCCTCAGGATCTGATGGAGGCCGAAGCTCTGTACAGCTTCAAAGCTACAGAATGGGACGAGCTCAGTTTTCACAGGGGCGACATCATGAAGGTGAGTCCATAAAGAACATTAAACCATGGGCATTCATGAATCAGCTTTTGGGAGTGTGTCTGTGGGGATTTGTAAATAGTCGTTGGTGTTTTCCGAACATCCCAAAGGATCCAGTTCATTTCTCCTTCAATCAAACCAAATTAACTCCTTATTTTCAGAGTGTATATAATTTTTCTGCTATTATTTTTCTTTACTGCTGCTCTGTTGGAAAGATACAAAATTTCATTTTTTTCATTGGATCTGTGTATAGTGACAGTAAAAATTCTATTCTATTCTATTAGAGCCCTCTGATTATACACAGGGATACAGGGTGCATGCAGTAACTGGAAATGGCCTTCCCTAAACTGTTGCTACAATGTTGAAAGAGTGATTGTATGCGGCTGTCGTCAGCAGTGGGTGTAGCAGAAACACCAAAACTTAATAACTAGAAAGGCTGTCCACATACTTTTGGCCATATAGTGCAGACACACTTTGCCCCCCCCCCCTTCTACTGTCATCCACCACTGACCAGATGTTGTTTCCAGATCACCAGATGCTGTTTGGGTGATGGACTTTCCAGTGACGGCACTAACGTTCTAGTAACATGGTCGTGTGTGTTTGTATTAATAGGTATGAGTGTAGCAGGTGCAGCAGTGTTGTTGGGATTTTAAACACTGTTACTTACTGGCCTCTTTATTAGGAACACATCCTATCACAGGACGTCATTTGTCTCTATTCCGGTTGGTTCTTTGTACCTGATACACCTTTACATTTAATAAATTGGGGGTAGAAAAGGTGACAGCAACAGTTTAGGGAAGGTCTTGTCCTGTTCCAGCAAGACTGTGCCCTTGTACTCGAGCTCGGCTTAAAGAAACTCCAGTGTTCTTCACACTCAGCAGCGCTTGGATGAAGTGGAACCTCAACTGATGGTTTCTTGACCAACTTCAGCACCCAGCCAAATGATAAATGCTGTCATCTGTTCAGTAAAGGGGTACAAATGCCCACAGATATACTTCAAGGTCTTGTGAACTACCATTTATACCATGTATTTATGAAATATGATGTCCAGCAAGCTCACGGTCAGTTGTCCGAATACTTGTGACCCTTTTGTTGGAACAGGTGACCAACATGGATGAGGATCCAAACTGGTACATGGCAGAACTGTCAGGGCGGAGGGGCTACGTACCCAAAAACTACATCAATGTAAAACCTCACCCGTAAGTATCCGAGCTGATAAACGTCCTGTAAAAAACAAGATTTCAGGTCATGTGATCACTGATACAACCAAAAACTTTCTGTAAGTGTAAAGTACATGGAACAGTGGTCCATTTGCCAAGGTCAGCAAGAAAACCCAAACCGTCATCTTACACTTGCAGCAATAAGCAGACGTGTTTATCCAAAGCGACTTACAGTTGTGAGTGAATAGAATATAAGCAATTGAGGAATAAGGGCCTCACTCAGGGGCCCAACAGTGAAAACCTGGTAGCAGTGGGGCTTGAACCTGCAAACTTCTGATTTCTGGTACCCTCCAGTACCCTCACCACCACACTGTTGCCCTTAGTATCTGTCTGCCCTTGCATTAACCAATCTCAGTTATCTCTGTGCAGTACATTGATCAGCCAGCAGAGGTCGTAATGGCAGCAGTTATGAAGAATCCCTACAGCCCTCCCTCCCTCAGACAAACCAATCACTGTTTGTATAGGCACCCCCGGCTGGTAAAAGCTGGTTGGTCAGCGTGTTTTACCCCTGTGCCACCCAAACGCCGAGGTTTGAACAGAGAAAAGCATTCCGACTGTTCAGATCCAGATAAAAAACTGCAGAAATGAGTGAAACCGGAAGTCTGTTTCGAAATCCCTCACGTGTGTATGTGAACTTCTGACCCGTAGGTGGTTTGTGGGTGGAATCTCCCGCCAGGCTGCAGAGGGTCGCCTGAGGCCGCTGGAATGTGGAGCGTTCCTCGTGCGCGAGAGTGAGAGCACGCCGGGGGAGTTCTCCGTGTCTGTCAGGTAACAACCACAGCTCACGGGCGAGGCCGGGTCACCGCCAGACCACGGAACAACTTCAGCACCTTGACGTTTATGTAACTGTACTGGAGGGAAGGACGCCTTCCTTCCGGAACATTCTGTCCACCATTACCGTTCTGCTGATGGTGCTGAGGAGCGCCCCCTACTGCACCAGTCTGGGTTGAAAGCTGGAGACTGTGAAGACCACGTTCCATCATATTCATCAGTATATCCATTTTAATTCTCTTCCTTTTAGGGGGACGTGTGGACCAAACCCATATCAGCTTTTTCTGACTGAAGCTCCTGCCACTCGTGTCCCTCAAAGATGTCATGTATAAAAACCCTGATCAGACCTATTTTTAGACTTGTTTATAACAAGGTCTGATCAGGGTTTCTACACATGATGCCTAAATATGTACACAGTATGGTCAAAAGTATGTGGACACCTGACCGTACGCTTGTTGGACCCTCCATTCCAAGACTATGATCATTGAGATCTTTTTCCAAAATTGTAGCGTGTGTTCAATGATGTCGAACTGCTGATGTTTAATAAGAAGGCCTGGCTCACAGTAGACATTCCAGTTCATCCCAAAGATAGAATAGAATTGAATAGAACATTTTTATTTGTCATATATACATAGACACATGTACATTCATTCATTCACTTTCTTAACCGCTTATCCAATCAGGGTTGCGGGGGGTGCTGCAGCCTATCCCAGCTTTTCAATGGGTGCAAGGCACACAGTAACACCCTGCACAGAGCGCCAGTCACACATACACACACACACACAGGCACACATACACACACACACACACACACACATTCACCTATTTGGCGATTCATTGTCTCCATTTAACCTGGTTGCACGTTTTTGGACTGTGGGAGGAAACTGGAGCTCCCGGAGGAAACCCACGCACACATGAGGAGAACATGCTAACTTCACACAGAAAGGACCCAGACCGCGCCGCCTGGGGATCGAACTCAGGACCTTCTTGCTGTGAGGCAACAATGCTACCCAATACCCACTAAGCTACTACTGTCCAATAATGTTAGATGGGTTGAGATCAGACCTGAGGTCATTGAAGATCTCTATTTAATACCATTTGCTTTTGAAACAGGACGTCCAGCAAGCTCATGGTCAGGTGTCGAAATACTTTTGCCATATAGCGTACCAAAGCCTGTTTTGCCAGGATGGTTTCTCTATCTCAAAATTATTGAGGCTGTTTTGGACCCAGAACAATATTTTTGGTTCCTTCTTTTCACCCATGCATTCTGCAGCGGCACCTCTATATGTGCCAATCAGGGTCCTTACACAACCTTTGAAGACCCCACCCACATAGTCCGGTCATCCCGCCCTAGCAGAACCGTGTCTGCTGCAGGCAATGCCAATTGTGCCCGCTAGATGGCGCCCAGCCGACGGGTGGCAACACCGAGTTTCGAACCGAGGAGTTCAGAATCTGGGCCACCTGGACGCCTATGAACCAGCAACCATTTGATGTCTAATCCAGTACCTTAACCACTGAGCTACCGCTGCCCTCGTCACAGGAACAAACCCTTGAAAAAATAATACTAGATAATTATCCCTCATCTACCCAGCCCTTGTGTTGGCACCATGTCTTCTTCAATCAGAGAGCGTTTAAATCAAAAGTTTTGTTTAATTGTTTGTTTAGAAAATTCCAGAGCATAGTGTGAGGTCACCTGACTGTGAGGTGAAGCCGAGGCGCTGTGAGGCTCTGTGTTTGAACTTTCGTGCGTGAGCTGGCATGACCAAACGAGCTCGATCGATTCTCACAGATGATTCAGAGAAGAAAAATCCGGAATAATTCATCGTGAGCTGAGGAACAGGGAAACTCCAGAAGATAAACGTGTACGGTGTGTCTGAAGGGCGTGTCGGCTCGATTTAAGACCTCGGAGTCACACCTTACAGGGCGAAGCACTCGGTAATGGTTTGTTGACAATCTTGCGTTAAGCAGAACTGGGTCATTATGGGAATCCATGTGATGTTACTGGCACATGTGGAAGGTCGCTGGTTGTGTTTTGGGCAGAAGACCTGAGGGTCTGAGGATCCAGGAATCTCAGAGGTGCTATCAGTTGTTTGGAACACGACTGACTAATGTATGAGGAGTGTGTGTGTGTCGGGTTAGTGGCACTTCTCAGTGCGCTCTCAGTGCCAGTCCCAAGCCCGGATACAAATAGGAGGGTTGTGCCAGGAAGGGCATCCGGAGGGTCCCTAAAAATTTGGAAGCAGCCATAAACAACCCTCGTATGGAAGATGCCAGTCATGCCAGTTCTGCAGCTGGAATAACTGGCTGATTTTGTCCACAGTCAAGTGAGCTTTATCTGTTTATCTCTCCTTGAGCTAAAATCACAGGCGTGTAAAGCTCACTTGACTGTAAACAGAAGCTTCTTATTCATTTAGTCTTCCTGAGTCACATCATATCAAATGGACACACAGCCGAAAACATATGGACGCCCCTCCTAATAACTGAGTAAGCTCAGTCATGAAAAGGAAATGACATGCTTTTAACTTTGTGGCAATAGCTTGGGGAAGGCCCTTTCATATTCTGGAATGACCATGACCCCGTGCACAAAGCGAGGTCCAGAAGGACTAGGTTTGACCGGTCGGGTGGCCAGTACAGAATGAGCACAAATTCCCACAGACACGGTGATTAGAACCGTATGTCTAACAAGCTTGTGTTCCGGTGTCTACATACTTTTGGCCATATTGCATTTGCATAAACATACTTTAATAGTTGCGTAATGCAAGTGTGTGTGTGTGTGTGTGTGTGTGAGAAAGAAAGTAAGACACAGCACTACCTGTGAGGTGGGGCTGGGTTGGGCTGGCAGGTGATGAAAGGGAACCTGCTCACTGAGGGTGTGTATTTATAAGTGTGTGTGTGTGTGTGTGTGTGTGTGTGTGTGTATCTTGGCCAAGGTCACGTTGGCACCTGGAGTGCTTGTCCATTATGGGCACTCCCAAAAGCAGCCAATCCATCAACTGCATGTTTTGGAAGATGGAATATGTGAGGATCAAAGCCAGGCACCGAGGTTGTGTTGCACCCACTGTGAGGTCATCTGTCTGTGGGGTGAAGCCGAGGTGCTGTTAAGTAAACAGTTTAAGAGCAAGGAAATGAGGTCCAAATCCTGACTCAAACCCAATAAAGATGCAGTTGGGTTCTAAGTCCGTGGAGACACAAAGCTTGCTTGACTGTGGACAGTCACCCACGTACCAACAGCTTCTAATTCACGGCAGAGCTATGAGGTTGCTCTTGGATAACTGCTGAACAGTTTGGGTTTTTCTCCTGACCTGGGTTGGAGAGCACTGTGTCCGAGGTGAGGTCAAACTAGCCCTGTTTATATGGGCACAGAGAAGCAACCAGCTGTGCAATCAGCATTTAAAAGCAGGAGCATTACACATTGCTGCTTCCCCATTTTGTGGTTTAACAACCTTCACACAAGACTTTGCACTGAGGCAATTCGGCACTGAGATGTTCCAATTCATCTCAAAGGATGGTCAGTGGTGGTGAGGTCAACACACAGCTTGGCAATTAATGTCTCTCACTGTGGTTTGGTGGAGTCCTAAACAGCAGCATGACAGCCAGCATTCCGAGTTCATCCTACTGTCTTAGATAGGGCCAATCCAGGACATCTAAGTTCTTCCACACACCAAACTCGTCTACTGCATGTTTTGGAAGATGGAATATGTGAGGATCAAAGCCAGGCACCGAGGCTGTGTTGCACCCACTGTGAGGTCATCTGTCTGTGAGGTGAAGCCGAGGCACCGCTGATAAATAAATGGTTTATCAACAAGAAAAGAAGGTCCAAATCCTGACTCGAACCCAATAAATATGCAGTTGAGGATTCCTTCTCGTGAGGCGTCTTCTAAGCCCGTGGAGACACACAGCTTGCTTGACTGTGGACAGTGTCACCAACGTACCAACAGCTCCTAATTCATGTCAGAGCTTTTATTAGGTTGCTCTTGGATAACTGCTGATTGGTTTGGCTTTTCTCCTGACCTGGGTTGGAGAGCACTGTGTCCTAGGTGAGGTCAAACCAGCCCGGTTTATATGGGCACAGAGAAGCAACCAGCAATGCTCCAAATAAGGTGTTTAAAGCATTTAAAAGCAGCTGCATTAACACGTAGTCGCTTCTCCAGTTTGTGGTGTAATGGATGGCGCCCATTCAGTCAAAAATTAGGCACTGAGATGTTCCAATTCATCCCAAAGGTGGTCAGTGGTGGTGAGGTCAACAAACAGCTCGGCATTTAATGTCTCTCACTGTGGTTTGGTGGAGTCCTAAATGGCAGCATTACAGCCAGCATTCCGAGTTCGTCCTAATGTCTTAGATAGGGCCGATCCAGGACATCCAAGTTCTTCCACACACCGAACTCAGGAAAGCTCGGTTAGCACACACGGGCGCTTCATGATCCTAGAACAGATGAGGACCTTCCCCAAACTGTTAGTGCAAATGAAGGCGAAATACAAGAGCCGAGTTTCAGTTGTCTCATATTTTCCACATCACGGTTTCGACAGTAAGATGCCCCAGAGGTTCATTCAGTTCCTCTTACTTTCAGGAAGATGCAAACGCTGCCAAAAATGATGCCAGCCTACGCAGTTCGGAATGCGGGCGATGCCACCTGGCAGAACGCCACCCAACATGAACCTCGTTCATATTTCACGCTTGACAGCCGATAAAAACTGAACAACAGATTAAAACAACAAAGAAAAAGGTACGAATGTGATCTGTGGTGACACGTTCGTTTTCCCTTTGTTCTGTTTGTTTTGCAGTTATGGGGACCACGTGGAGCACTTCAAGGTCCTGAAGGACGGACAGGGTCGCTACCACGTTTGGGACGAGGTCTTCGCCTCTCTGAACCGGCTGGTGGACTTCTACGCCACACATAGCATCGCCAAAGAGAGACTGGTCTTCCTCCACAAGCCTGAGAGATCGCTGGCTGTGAGAGCACAAACACATGGACACTTAATCACCAAAAATCTGTAGACCACAGGCGTACCACTGCCTCCACCCTTCTGGGAGGGCAAGAACACAAGATTTTGGAGTGTGTCTGTGGGATTGTCTGCTCATTCATTAAAAATAATTATTTATTAATATATTAATATAATAATATAATAATAATAATAATAATAAGATAAGATAAGATAAGATAAGATAATCCTTTATTAGTCCCACAATGGGGAAATTCACATTGTTGCAGCAGCAAAGGGATAGTACAGCACTCAATACAAAAAATAGACGATAAAAAAAAATAAAAATAATAATAATAATAATAAATAAATAATAACAATAATAAATAAATAATAATAAACAATAATAAATAATAAATAAATAATAATAAATAATAATAATAATAATAATGAATAAATAATAATAATAATAATGAATGAATAATAATAAATAAATAATGATAATAAATTAATAATAATAAATAATTAGGCTGGGTGTCTAACATGCTGCAGTTACGACCTCTGCTGGCCGGTCGAGGCGCTGCACAGAGGCGCTGAATAACGGAGAGCAGTGCGTGACTCTCCATACGCGATACTGATCCCTGTGGTTACTGCACACATGTCTGAGGGGAAAATATAACCAGGGGAATTGGGTACGACCAAATAGGACGAATAAGGGTGCAATGTTGACGTCTCAGAGACGTTTGGAATACATGTTCCTTAATAAATTTGTTAGAAGGCTTTACGCGCGGGTGGCACAGCGCCCTGTTATGCCAGTCTACAACCTCTAAGACCCGGGTTCGAATCTCAGCCATGCTATCAGCATGTCAGGCATCTACACAGACATGATCAGCAATATCTAAGGTTTAAAGATTTAACGAATGCCTGAGATGGATTGCTGCCCTGTCCACCCACTGTTTCCCAGTGACCCGGACCCACAGCAACCCTGACCAGGCTAAAGCGGCTGATGGAAATGAAATGTGTACATGTAAGATTGATGTTATACAAAACAAACAGGGGTTCAATTCTCATGTCCTGTGACGGTGTGTGTCATTTCAGAGGCCGTGCCACGCCCGCGCCCTGTGCGACTTCAGGCCGCATCACGTGACCCAGCTGAGCTTCCTGCGCGGCGACGTCATCGAACTGCTGGACTGCTCGGACGCTCACTGCTGGAAGGGTCGATGCCGGGGCCAAGTGGGCGTCTTCCCGCCCCAGTGTGTCCAGCCCATCTACCACTGACAATTCTATTTGTGTACTGAGGCAATCAGGCACTGAGATGTTCCAATTCATCCCAAAGTTTGTTCTGTGGTGTTGAGGTCAACAAACAGCTCAGCAGTTAATGTAACTAAAATGCAACACTGTTCATAATTCTAGCATGTACTTGGATATTATGTCTCTCACTGTGGTTTGGTGGAGTCCTAAAAGGCAGCATGACAGCCAGCGTTGCGACTTCCAAGGACGTCCAAATTCTTCCACACACCAAACTCAGGAACACCCCCCCCCCCTTCCTTTTTTTTTGGAAGGTCAGTAAGCGCACACGGGTGCTTCGTAATGCCAGAACCTTCCCTAAACTGTTAGTGCAAATTAAGGCGAACTGTGATAGTAAACTGTAAGATCCTCCTGTCATCTGTTAGATCCTGATTTATTTCTTTGATTGCTCGAGTGATTAACCTCAGAGAACATGCTCTGACCATCACTCAGGAGTCCAACAGCAGTGTGCTCTACATGCCTTCTGCCTGCTGACAAACCAGAGCGGTGGGCAAACCTTTTGGCTCAAGGGCCACGCTGGGTTTTAAAATTTGACAGGGGATGAACTAAAGAGAATAAATATCTGTGTGTAGTGACGATAGACCGGACTTCAGTGAAGGTGGGTAGTGTTTGTAGTGCGCCATCTAGTGGAATCAACTAAAACACAGAGAATTAAAGGATAAAGGTGAAATAAATGCGGTGTTTAGGACAATTTAATAAATACTGGACAGTCTGAGTAAACAATATTTGGCACTGTTCTAGACATGGGAGGGTCTTCTACTAGATTTTGGAATGCCATCAAGCCCTCTCGACTGGATAAATGTGGAGGTTGAGCACTTATAGACAAATAGAGCTGTTAGTACTATACACCGATCAGCCATAACATTAAAACCACCTCCTTGTTTCTACACTCACTGTCCATTTTATCAGCTCCACTAACCACATAGAAGCACTTTGTAGTTCTACAATTACTGACTGTAGTCCATCTGTTTCTCTACATGCTTTGTTAGCCCCCTTTCACCCTGTTCTTCAATGGTCAGGACCCCCACAGAGCAGGTATTATTTAGGTGGTGGATCATTCTCAGCACTGCAGTGACACTGACATGGTGGTGGTGTGTTAGTGTGTGTTGTGCTGGTATGAGTGGATCAGACACAGCAGCGCTGCTGGAGTTTTTAAACACCGTGTCCACTCACTGTCCACTCTATTAGACTCTCCTACCTAGTTGGTCCACCTTGTAGATGTAAAGTCAGAGACGATCGCTCATCTATTGCTGCTGTTTGAGTCGGTCATCTTCTAGACCTTCATCAGTGGACACAGGACGCTGCCCATGGGGCGCTGTTGGCTGGATGTTTTTGGTAGGTGGACTATTCTCAGTCCAGCAGTGACAGTGAGGTGTCTAAAAACTCCAGCAGCGCCGCTGTGTCTGATCCACTCATACCAGCACAACACACAGTAACACACCACCACCATGTCAGTGTCACTGCAGTGCTGAGAATGATCCACCACCTAAATAATACCTGCTCTGTGGTGGTCCTGTGGGGGTCCTGACCATTGAAGAACAGCATGAAAGGGGACTAACAAAGCATGTAGAGAAACAGATGGACTAGTCAGTAATTGTAGAACTACAAAGTGCTTCTATATGGTAAGTGGAGCTGATAAAATGGACAGTGAGTGTAGAAACAAGGAGGTGGTTTTAATGTTATGGCTGATCGGTGTATATTCTAGTGCTGATCTTCTGGAGCATATAAGGGTTTCCTCTAGAATTTGAGAAGACAAAGAGCTTTTCAGTACAGAACTAATAATTCTTGAAGATCCCATAGCTGACTGTTTCATTTCCTTTCAATCACTGTAACACCAAATTCCCACAGTTAAAAAGCTATGTCCTGAACGCCGTGTTAACGGGCGCGATCCGCTCCACCTCGCCGGACTGGTTGGATTTCTTCTAATCTAATTCCTTTCTAAAATTCTAACTGAGCCATTAATCAAAAGTGAAAAGACACGAACGCGTCAATCATCCGACTCCACCCGACATTAACTGACAGAGTCTTTTGTAAACACGTCGACCTCAGAATGAAGAAACAATCCAGCTTTCAGCCTAATGTTTTTCATCAGCGTGTTTCTTAAGCTACAGTTCCAGCGTAACAACAACAGAAACAAAGAGATAAAAAACCGTCGTGTTCATTTTAATATTGATTTTATTTGCAATGTTTCCCTTAACAACTTTTATAGGGTTCAGGTCAGGAGACCGGGAAAGCCAGGCTCGATTTGGTGGGAGCTATCAGCCGACCGGGCATTTACACAGACGTGATTGGCTGTGTCTGAGGGAGGGGAATGACCAAGGCTCTGTGGTGGCACCCTGTCCAGGGTGAGTTCATGCCTTGCGCCCACCGATTCCAAATGGAACCGGACCCACCGTGACCCAACCAGTATAAAGATATTATTATTATTGTTATTATTATTTTTCTTTTTATTTAATATTAATATTAATATTGTTGTTACTTTACTGTTATTATAATTGTTTATTATTATTATTTATAATTATCATTATTACTTATTATTGTTATTATTATTATTGTTGTTACTTTATTATTATTATTATTATTAGTATTATCCTTAATATAAAGAGGTAAACACAGTTTGGATTTGCCATGAATAAATCATTTATTTAATGTTTATCACATTTATCAATTTTGTAGTTTATGATTATATATTAATAAAAAATGACAAAATTACATCACAATTCTTATTTTGTGACATTATATGGCCAAATGTATGTGGACACCTGACCATGGGCTTAGATTTGGTCCTTCTTTCTGGCCTTAACAGTGTCCAACCATCTGGGAATTGTTTCTGTGGGAATTTGTGCCCATTCAGTGAAAAGAGCATTTGTGAGGACAGGGACTGATGAGAAGACAAGAGGACAGGACGACAGGAAGACAGGAGGACAGGGACTGATGGGAGATGAGAGGACAGGAGGTCAGGGACTGATGGGAGGACAGGGACTGATGGGAGATGAGAGGACAGGAGGTCAGGGACTGATGGGAGGACAGGGACTGATGTGAGATGAGAGGACAGGAGGTCAGGGACTGATGGGAGGACAGGGACTGATGTGGCATAAAAAAACAGGAGGACAGGGACTGATGTGGGTGAGAGGACAGGAGGACATGGGAGCCTGTCAGTCCAGTGATACTTGTGAAGCTTTTATGGACCCAGTTTTGAGCACAAGGGGGCAGTCAAACTGGTACAGATACTGGTACTAAAACACCTGAAACACCTGAAATCAGTCGTCAAGAGCGTGTCTAAATACTTTTGGTGTGTACCTGTGTAGCAGTGAAATGTAATATGTTGTAATATTAAAGAGCGACTGTGTTGGCATGCTGTGTTGGCACGGCGAGGATGATGTTGATACACCCGCTGGTTGGTGGGTGTTTGGAACTGGGAAACCCAGCAGGCTGTTCTGGGGTTGAGTTCAGACCTGCCTGATGAGCTCACGGTGCGAGGACTCGCTCTTCCCGTAAACGACATCAAACAACAAAACACCTCTGAGACGAATGACCTCATGACACGGGGGGAGAAGAAACCGGGTGAAATGCTCGCGTCTTTATACTTACGACCCGCCGTGCTGAAACAGCGAGCTGGTGCTCGGGCGGGTCGAACCGCGGTTAATCTGGCGCCCCGGGCGGCTCAGTGAATCCAGAGATTTGGGTGTTGAAATGAAAAGGCTTGAACAATAGATTTACCAGAACAGGAGGAAATCATCATCATCATCATCCCACAATAATACCGACTCGCTTTTATTACGTTTAATACAGATTAATGCGTCCCATCTTTTATTGCTCTCTCAGACACAAATAATCGCTGTTTTCACTCAGTCTGATCATTAAGGTTCAGTTACAGGTGACATCAGGTTACCTGCATTTATAAAGAACGTGTACTAAATGTTAATGAACATTAAAACCACCTCCTTGTTTCTACACTCACTGTCCATTTTATCAGCTCCACTTACCATATAGAAGCACTTTGTAGTTCTACAATTACTGACTGTAGTCCATCTGTTTCTCTGCATGCTTTGTTACTCCCCCTTCATGCTGTTCTGCAATGGTCAGGACCCCCACAGAGCAGGTATTATTTAGGTGGTGGATCATTCTCAGCACTGCAGTGACACTGACATGGTGGTGGTGTGTTAGTGTGTGTTGTGCTGGTATGAGTGGATCAGACACAGCAGCGCTGCTGGAGTTTTTAAACACCGTGTCCACTCACTGTCCACTCTATGAGACACTCCTACCTAGTCGGTCCACCTTGTAGATGTGAAGTCAGAGACGGTCGCTCATCTATTGCTGCTGTTTGAGTCGGTCATCTTCTACACCTTCATCGGTGGTCACAGGACGCTGGTGGACTATACTCAGTCCAGCAGTGACAGTGAGGTGATGCAGTGGCGCACTCTGTTAGGTAACAACGGTTTTCCGAAGATCTCAGAACAGCGTGACGCCAAGGGTATTAAATCAGACTTCCCTCTCTCACTCTGGGTGAAATATTTAATATTTTATTATCATTATTATTATTAATATTTATATTATTTTAGGGCGATGCAGGCGAGGCCAACAGTAGCAGCATGACCTTGTGATAAATAGCCTGCCACCTGAAGCGCTAAACTTCCACAGTAGCTCTGAATCTAGTAAACCAGGAGTCAAATAAAATGTGTCCATAAATTTATGCAAACAAGACAACTGACAAGTTTTATCCAGGTTTATGAAACATATACTGACAATATTCGGTCTACATGTTTATCAGTGAGCATATTTGAGTACGTGCACTAAACAATCAAAAGTATGTGGACACATTTTACATGTCCAGGATACTGAAGTTCGTCTAGCTTCTCACGATGGATCCCTAAACTGTTGCCATGAAGTTTAAAGCACTTATGTGATACACTGTCAGTAATGGATGTGGCTAGAACACCAGGCGTCAATATTACATGATATTTATTATCGATATATAATAGATAGTTGTATACACTATTTGTACTCGGGTGGGTGGAGCTCGAACCTGCAACTTCCTGACCACCAGTAAGCTACCACTGCCTTTAAAAGTGTGTCCACATACTTTTGGCCATATAGTGTGTGTGTGTGTGTGTGTGTGTGTGTGTGTGTTATGCATAGTAAGCATAAAGGAAAATGTTAACACACATAAGAATAACCGCATTCACACAACAGAAGCGAGACCAGAACGGGTCCTCCCTCGTGCTAGGAATCGTGGGAGGTGGAGTCCTGGGGGCCGCCCGGCCGGGCCGAGGACTACAGAACCCCGCGGCGCGCACACACTTCCCCCGGCGTGCAGACTCACTTCCTGAAACACAAGAAAACAGAGAGACCATAAATAAAAGTTGGGACGTTTTGTTAACTGATGCATGAAGAGAGAAAAGATTTACAATGTCATTGGCAGAAGGTTGCTGGTTCAAACCCCACCACTGCCAGGTTGCCACTGTTGGGCCCTTGAGCAAGGCCCTTAAGGCATAGACAGAATACTGTCACAGTACGTTCAGGGCAGTTGAAGCCTAGTGATTAAGGTACTGGACTAGTAATCAGAAGGTTGCTGGTTCAAACCCCACCTCTGCCAGGTTGCCCCTGTTGGGCCCTTGAGCAAGGCCCTTACCATAAACAGAATACTGTCACAGTACGTTCAGGGCAGTTGTAGCCTAGTGGTTAAGGTACAGGACTAGTAATCAGAAGGTTGCTGGTTCAGACCCCACCACTGCCAGGTTGCCACTGTTGGGCCCTTGATAGACAGAATACCTTCGCCTGGACCATCTGAGATGAGCTCGGGTCCAGAGAGAGCAGCATTTCTGTATAGATTTGATGCAGTGGAGGACTGTGTTAAGTAACAACAGTTTTCCAAAGATCTCATAACAGCACAACGGTTTCTCACATCAAGTGTGGAAGTGGTTCCTTGTTCTTTGGGGGGGGCATTGTGACAGTAGCAGCCTGACAGCAGTGGAGCTTGAACCAGCAATCATCTGATGAACAGCCCGGTACCTTAAGCCCCAAGCTTCTACAGTCATGCACATTTGGTAGATCTGAATTTGTGCCCATTCAGTCAAGAAGAGCGTCCGTGAGGTCAGACACTCATGTTTGAGTTGCAGTGGACATTCCACACATGCTCAGTAGGGTTCTGCTCACACCGAAATGAGTTTGCACACAGGAACATAGTATAGGGGCCTTCCCCAAAGTGTTGCCACAAAGCTGAAAGCATTTCATTTATTTGATTGATTTGGCAAAAGTTTGTGCACCCCCCGTGGGTTCTCTGTGAAACTGACCGGGGGTGTCCAAACTTTTGCATTAGACCGGACTGGGTGGGTTTGTGCGGTCACTTACCCTCCGTCCTGCGAGTTAGAGTCGATACTTTCTGTAGCGGTATCTCCCGGTCGGTGCTCTTCCTGATGGTCCACCAGGTCAGATTGTGAATCTAAAATAAAATATAAAAAACATAAATAATAATCATCGATCTGCACACCTGTACCGCGTCTGTGCTTTATCGTCCTGGTCTGTACCTGCTCCTCGGTGGGCGCGGGTGTGAGGAGGCTGATGGTCGCGGTAACTATGGCGGTGATGGCGCAGAGGACGATGGCGAAGTGCAGGTAGTGCACGCTCCTCAGGACCGGCGGCGCGGGGTCGAAAACGCCACAGCGAGGCGGGGCGTAGGCGAACTCCAGAACCATCCTGGTGATCCCGACCACCAGACCCACCATCAGGCCCCAGAAAGCGCCCTAGAAAAAAAAGGAGAACTTCAGACACTTGCAAGCATGGAACAGTGGTCTCCTCATCAAGTGTTACACCAAGGGTTAGAGGAGATGTTATATTCTACTTGGTCAGTTTAGGTTTGAATCCTCTGAGCTAGAAAATCTCGTCCTGCGTCATTCCTCGTTTCAGCTCTGCTCCAGACACGCACCCCGCCCACACTACTGGCTATTGTTAAGGTCAAAAGTCAGGCTAATGGTAACGCCTTAGCTAATAGAGTGGCTAGATTAACACGTTCAGTTTCCTGTCACATCGTCACAAGCCACAAACAGTGACCGTTCCTTCATGGCTTCTAATTACTGACCTGGACAGGCATATTGCTCTCCAATAATCACATCTCACACGAAAGGGGGTGTAAAAACGTCGACAAACTATTTTGCATAACAGGAACACACACAACAGTCAAACTTTTATTGGACGCGTGTAGAACCTGCACAGGAAACAGAAGTTCTGAGGAAAATCT
The DNA here is from genome assembly GCF_030014385.1 of Trichomycterus rosablanca. NCBI lineage: Eukaryota > Metazoa > Chordata > Actinopteri > Siluriformes > Trichomycteridae > Trichomycterus > Trichomycterus rosablanca. The sequence continues at coordinate 2,644,031 of NC_086002.1, read as the reverse complement.
AAACTGAGCCCCGATGTTGGGAGGAAATTCATCCCGAAGCTCAGATGTAATCCAATAACCACAAAATAAATATGAGAAATAATATACATATACAGTGTATCACAACATTTCTGCAAATATTTCATTATATCTTTTCATGGGACAACACTATAGAAATAAAACTTGGATATAACTTAGAGTAGTCAGTGTACAGCTTGTATAGCAGTATAGATTTACTGTCTTCTGAAAATAACTCAACACACAGCCATTAATGTCTAAATAGCTGGCAACATAAGTGAGTACACCCCACAGTGAACATGTCCAAATTGTGCCCAAATGTGTCGTTGTCCCTCCCTGGTGTCATGTGTCAAGGTCCCAGGTGTAAATGGGGAGCAGGGCTGTTAAATTTGGTGTTTTGGGTACAATTCTCTCATACTGGCCACTGGATATTCAACATGGCACCTCATGGCAAAGAACTCTCTGAGGATGTGAGAAATAGAATTGTTGCTCTCCACAAAGATGGCCTGGGCTATGAGAAGATTGCTAACACCCTGAAACTGAGCTACAGCATGGTGGCCAAGGTCATACAGCGGTTTTCCAGGACAGGTTCCACTCGGAACAGGCTTCGCCAGGGTCGACCAAAGAAGTTGAGTCCACGTGTTCGGCATCATATCCAAGGTTGGCTTTAAAAAATAGACACATGAGTGCTGCCAGCATTGCTGCAGAGGTTGAAGACGTGGGAGGTCAGCCTGTCAGTGCTCAGACCATACGCCGCACACTGCATCAACTCGGTCTGCATGGTCGTCATCCCAGAAGGAAGCTGACGCACAAGAAAGCCCGCAAACAGTTTGCTGAAGACAAGCAGTCCAAGAACATGGATTACAGGAATGCCCTGTGGTCTGACGAGACCAAGATAAACTTGTTTGGCTCAGATGGTGTCCAGCATGTGTGGCGGCGCCCTGGTGAGAAGTACCAAGACAACTGTATCTTGCCTACAGTCAAGCATGGTGGTGGTAGCATCATGGTCTTGGGCTGCATGAGTGTTGCTGGCACTGGGGAGCTGCAGTTCATTGAGGGAAACATGAATTCCAACATGTACTGTGACATTCTGAAACAGAGCATGATCCCCTCCCTTCGAAAACTGGGCCTCATGGCAGTTTTCCAACAGGATAACGACCCCAAACACAACCTCCAAGTTGACAACTGCCTTGCTGAGGAAGCTGAAGGTAAAGGTGATGGACTAAACCCAATTGAGCACCTGTGGCGCATCCTCAAGTGGAAGGTGGAGGAGTTCAAGGTGTCTAACATCCACCAGCTCCGTGATGTCATCATGGAGGAGTGGAAGAGGATTCCAGTAGCAACCTGTGCAGCTCTGGTGAATTCCATGCCCAGGAGGGTTAAGGCAGTGCTGGACAATAATGGTGGTCACACAAAATATTGACACTTTGGGCACAATTTGGACATGTTCACTGTGGGGTGTACTCACTTATGTTGCAGCTATTTAGACATTAATGGCTGTGTGTTGAGTTATTTTCAGAAGACAGTAAATCTACACTGCTATACAAGTTGTACACTGACTACTCTAAGTTATATCCAAGTTTTATTTCTATAGTGTTGTCCCATGAAAAGATATAATGAAATATTTGCAGAAATGTGAGGGGTGTACTCACTTTTGTGATACACTGTATATATATATAAATAATGGGTAGCACTGTCGCCTCACAGCAAGAAGGTCCTGGGTTTGATCCCCAGGTGGGGTGGTCCGAGTCCTTTCTGTGCAAAGTTTGCATGTTCTCCCCGTGTCTGTGTGGGTTTCCTCCGAGAGCTCCGGTTTCCTCCCACAGTCCAAAAACATGCACACAGGTTAATTGGAGACACTGAATTGCCCTATAGGTGAACAGGTGTGTGTATGTGTGGGTGTGTGTGTGTTTGTGTCTGCCCTGCGATGGACTGTCCAGGGTGTTACTGTGTGCCTTGTGCCCATTGAAAAGCTGGGATAGGCTCCAACACCCACTCAGGGTGCCCAATAGTGGCAACAGCGGCGAAGACAGGGCTTAAACCAGCACCCTTCTGATTACTAGTTCAATACCTTAATTTCTGGGAGATCTATCTATCTATCTATCTATCTATCTATCTATCTATCTATCTATCTATCTATCTATCTATCTATCTACCTATCTAACTGTCTGTCTGTCTGTCTGTCTGTCTATCTATCTATCTATCTATCTATCTATCTATCTATCTAACTGTCTGTCTGTCTGTCTGTCTGTCTGTCTGTCTGTCTGTCTGTCTGTCTGTCTATCTATCTATCTATCTATCTATCTATCTATCTAACTGTCTGTCTGTCTGTCTGTCTGTCTATCTTTCTGTCTGTCTGTCTGTATATCTTTCTGTCTGTCTGTCTATCTGTCTGTCTATCTATTCCTGCAACTCCGCTGCTGCAGTTACGACCTCTGCTGGCTGATCGATGGCGCTGCACAGAGACGGGGGATAACGGAGATCAGTGCACGATACGGATCCCCGTATGAACCCGCCCACCAGGTGAAAAGTGTGCGGTCGGTACTGCACACGTGTCAGGTGGAGCGACGTGAGCTCATCAGGGATGGAAATGATTGGTGGCGGGTGAGGTGTTAGCATGCAGACGGTACGGCACGTGTAACTGCTGAAAGGGAGCAGTTTGGGAGAAGCGAAAATTCACCACGTTAACAAAAGAATAATTACAATAATGAACTAAAACTCTGCAGCTAATCACCCAGAACTGTGAGACGTAACACGTTAGATGATTAGCAATCAGTTTTTCGGCTATTTAAAGCCATCCATTGCTAACCAACGCCTAAAATAAGCTAAAAACAACACAGGGTTCCTCTAATCTAGTAGCAATCACAGCTCAACGAACAAATGGTTCGCTCACATGTACTTTAAAAACCTGATTAGTGTCTCAATTGCATTTCAAACTGCCTTAATTAGCAACGTTAGCAACAGAACTGTTTCTCAGAGGCTTCGTGGGTCAAGTTTTCACGTCTGAGAAGCTCCACACAAGCCTAAGATCAACATGCACAATGCTGAGAGTCGACTGGAGTGGACGCTGAAGCGCGTGTAACCTCGATGTGTCGGTCTGAGATTTAAATGTATGTCTGACAGACGTGCATGCTATGCTAACACACACAGTGCTAGTTCACATGCTAGCTCACGCCAGCTGTCTGAAACAGGTTATAAAGCAGATGACGTCTGATCTGCTATGAAAGCTAATTTGCAAATTTGCATGTTAGCAACGTGGCCTCGTGAGCTGTGGGAGCCGGGGCGCTGGTGTCTTCTGTAGCTCGGGGGCATTTCAGCATTCCACACTGGACAGCTTTATGTACCCCCAGCCCCCCCTGCCCCGCCCCACCCTGCCCCACCCTAGTGAAAGGTTTTCCTCCCCCATCGCTGGAATGCTCTAATGTTTTTTACTTCGCTAAACTGGTTTGTGTGAATGCACTGGTGGTTCTCACAGTGTCGGAAAACACTAAACATACAGAGTGACGTCTTCAGAATACATTTAAATGGCTACCCCCCCAATCCCCCCCCCCCCCCCATCCGCCTTCATGTTGCCTTTAGGTGCGACGTAATTTAACCAATTAATCATTTACAATTTCCAAACATGCACAACGATACACTATAGAGCCAAAAGTATCTGGACACCTGACCATGAGCTGCTGGACGTCCCATTTAAAAAACAAACGATATAAACTAGAGTACAACAACAGCCACTGTCTGTTTATGGGAATTTGTGCGCATACAATAATTTCCCTCAGGATAAATATAGTATCTGTCTGTCTGTCTGTCTGTCTGTCTGTCAATCCATCCTTCTATCTATCTATCTGTCTGTCTTTCCTGTTTCAGCATGACTCCAGTTGACCAACATCAGCGCCCAGCCACAAAATGTTGGTTTGACTGAATGATAGATAGACAGACAGACAGACAGACAGACAGACAGACAGATAGATATACAGATATATAGATAGATAGACAGACAGACAGACAGATAGACAGATAGATATATATAGACAGACAGACAGACAGACAGACAGACAGACAGACAGATATATAGATAGACAGACAGATCAATATAGGCTTAGATAGACAGGCAGACAGACAGAGGGGTAGACAGATAGATAGATAGACAGATGGACAGACGGAACAGACAGACAGACAGACAGACAGATAGAGATATAGATAGATAGACAGACAGACAGAAAGACAGACAGACAGATAGATAGACAGACAGACAGACAGTTAGATAGATAGATAGATAGATAGATAGATAGATAGATAGATAGATAGATAGATAGATAGATAGAAACAGGACCTTCCCTAAACTGTTGCTGCAAAGTTGGCAGCAGATTTATCACAGCTATTAGCAACTGAACCACATGGATTTGGTGATTAGAAGGGGTGACCACATACTTTTGTCCGTGCTTTCTTTTTGGAGTAGAGCACAAAAGTGGTGCCCAAATTCTTGCCCATGATCGGACACTCAGTTGCATCCAAGATTTCAGAACTGTAAGCTGATAGTTCTACTTTTATTGACAGTAGGTACAGTGTTGTTGGGGTTGAATGCCTCACTTTTTCACTACCAAACGTTTTTCGCATCATTGTGGCTGAATAACTCTTTGTTTCATTGGACCACAGAACACGACTCCAGGCCCTTGTAAAGCTCGCTTGATCGTGGACAGTGATGCTTATGTTCCAGCAGTGTCTAATTCAGCTCAGGCTAACAAGTGCAGCCAAACTGGTCCTATTTATGGGCACAGAGAAGTCACCAGCTGTACTCAATCATAATCACATGATTGTTTGCGCTTCAGGTTTGACCTGATTTGATGTGGCAGGAATCTGAAACTAAGTCTCCACACCAGGAACTTCTCAGAAGGTTCTGAAATTATTTGGCCGCGTTTTCTCATGGTTTCCTGTTTCTTCTGGTATTCTGAGCATGACCCACCGAGGAGACGATCCGTTCCCACAGCGCGTGAGTTTGGTTTTGCTCAGGGTGTCAGTCGTCTCTCTGACTCATTAGTGTCTTCGCCTCATAAACACACCTACGTGGTGTCTTATAACATCTGCATTCCCGTCGGTTCCCCACAAGATTAGAGCCTAACCCTTCAATCCAGACGTTCATGTTAGTCAACTCACAACAACATATGAGGACAGACAGATGATGAGCAACAGGACGAGTCTCCAGGTGACTGAGTAACCGAATATAGCAAAAATAAGAAGGAAAATGACATAATATCAGTAACATTACATGTAGTGGCATTCCACAGGGTTCTACCCTCAGACCCCTACCGTTTTTCAAATGACAATGTAATTTTTGTACATTTTAACAACTTTAACTGGATATCCAGGTCCCAAAACTAAGAGATAAAGACTAAGACATTGAGTGATTGAGTACAGTGAGTGGCATTCCACAAGGTTCTACTCTCAGACCTCTAACTTTTTAAAATGACTGTGTAATCTTTGTACATTTTAACAACCTTTAACTGGATATCCAGGTCCCAAAACCAAGAGAAAGACTATAAGACATCGAGTGATGAAGTGAGTATAGAATGGCATTCCACAAGGTTCTACTCTCAGACCCCTAACTTTTTTTCAAATTACTGTAATAACCTTCAACTGGATATCCAGGTCCCAAAACCAAGAGAGAACAACTAAGACACAGAGTGATGAATTAAGTACAGTAAATGGCATTCCACAAGGTTCTACCCTCGGACCTCTAACTTTTTTCAAATGTAATTTTTGTACACTTTAATGACCTTCAACTGGATATCTAGGTCCCAAAACCAAAAGAGAAAAAGGATAAGACATTAAGTGATGAATTGAGTACAGGGAGTGGCATTCCACAAGGTTCTACCTTCAGACCTCTAACTTTTTATTTGTGTTTTAGCCACAGTATCATTCTACTTTGGTTAAGCATCCTACGAATCAGGTTGATTTTCAAAGTCTGCAGCTACGAGGTTACACGAGACCCGTCCCGTTACGATTAGTAAACTTTGTTGCATTCCACAAGGTTCTACCCTCAGTCCATTAGCTGTTTTTAAACAGAGAAACAGAGGAATAAAGCACGTTCCGATACCGTTGTGTAGACTGTGCAAACTTTAACGCTCGCCACTGATACCCAGGACATACCAGGAGCTTTAAGTCCACAAAGGAACATTCAAACTAGAAAGAAAAGGAGGAGGAGCTAAAGCTTTAGCAGATCTTTAACGCATCTTTAACAAAATAGAAGAAGCTCAAGAGAAAGTCAGGAGAAAGGAGAAAGTCGTGTTGAACTATAGAAGTAATCAGTGGAATTCTGCAAGGTTCTAGTTTAGGACCACTAGATGTTTTCAAACACTGATGCATGAAGTACGTACACTAGAATAATATGCAGCCACTACTTTTGATATCCAAAACATGTCCAAACTTAATAGTTTACAAGGAAAAAGTGACATTGAGTGATGAATAAGTGTGTGGGTGAGCCAGTGGGTAAGTAAGGTTGTGAAGGAGGGAGGAGAAAATAAAAACTAAGCACTCGGCGAAGGCAAAAGCAAGTCAAAAAGGTAAACATTAGACAGCTATAGCTCTTTGACTTGCTTTTGCCTTCGCCGAGTATAACTAAGTGGCATTCCACAAGGTTCCACCCTCTGACCACTACCAGTTTTTCAATCTTAGAGTATTTAAGCACTCCCCGCTCCTGTTCCTTGAACCTAAATGACCTTAAATCTTTGGCTTTGATATCCGGCTCATGTCAGAATCAATCATCCCACACACAGAGAGGAACGCTGGTAACGAACACCGTGATGAGTAAGTGTGTGGGCGAGCAGGTGAGTAATTACGGTTATGAAGAAGGGAGGAGTGGATGAAGACTTAACAAGATTAAAAGGAATTATTTTATTTTTCCGGAGGATGATCGTCGTTCTTCTGAATAATACGGGGAGCTGATCCCTCCTCCAAACACGAGTACAATACCATAATAAGGTCACCAATCCGTCAGCATTGTTACCTGAAGCTGATTTCATTCATTCATCTTTACATGTAGAGCATTTAGCAGATGCTTTTATTCAGAGTGACTTACCGTACTGTGACAGCATATTGTCTAAGTAATTGAGGGTTAAGGGCCTTGCTCAAGGGCCCAACAGTAGCAATCTGGCAGTGGTGGGGCTTGAACCAGTGACTTTTCAATTACTAATCCAGTATCTTAACTGCTAGGCTACAACTGCCTCCCAGCCATAACATTAAAACCACCTTGTTTCTACACTCACTGTCCATTTTATCAGCTCCACTTACCATATAGAAGCACTTTGTAGTTCTACAATTACTGACTGTAGTCCATATGTTTCTCTGCATGCTTTGTTAGGCTGCTTTCATGCTGTTCTTTAATGGTCAAGACTATCCAGCAGCGCTGCTGTGTCTGATCCACTCATACCAGCACAACACACACTAACACACCACCACCATGTCAGTGTCACTGCAGTGCTGAGAATGATCCACCACCTACATAATACCTGCTCTGTGGTGGTATTGTGGTGGTCCTGACCATTGAAGAACAGCTTGAAAGGGGGCTACAACCTTGAACTTCTGATTACTAGTCCAGTACCTTAACCACTAGGCTACAACTGCGAGGTGATTGTCTATTACTGTGACCCTAGTAGTCTTGATTTTAGGATTCGATTGGCTGCACCGTGTGTGTGTGTGTGTGTGTGTGTGAGTGTGTGTGAGTGTGTGTGTGTGTGTGTGTGTGTGTGTGTTACAGACAGCCCAGTCTGGCCGATTACAAACTGGACTCAAACCAAGCACCCCTGCCAGAAGCAGGTTTTGGAGGTGACCTGTGAACCCTGCTGAAGCTATAATGTCTGCAGGTCTACAGGCACGGTTTTTGGCACGTTCATGCTAATATTTGCTGGACGCCAACCAGAATTTGCTGACCAGCTAACACCAGCAGTGCCAAAGTCCAAGCGCAGCTCACAGGTCTTCGTGATGTTTGCTTTGCTTGTGTCATTCCTCAGCTGATTTACTCTCTGTTTCACACAAGTGAAAGAGTGTTTGCCCGTCAGTTATGATGACACGTGGCGGTAAATCATCCTTCCTTCCTTCCTTGAGTCACTCCAGACAAACGCTGTTCAAACATAAAAAAAAAGCTACAAAGCAGCCAGACCTACAGGCCGGGCAGGACGGCACGACGTGAAACAATCACTGCTGGATATTTTGGCTGGATTGGCGTGATTGTTGATTGTAGTGAAAGTAATGTGGGTAGGTGTGGGTGGGGATTCAGGGGTGTTTACGTACCGCTTCGTTAGTCCTTTTCCAGAACACAGCCATGACGAAAATAGCCGTGACAGGAGGAGCCAGATAGCTGGTCACCGATTGGATGTAGACGTAGAGCTGCCCGCTGTTGGCGTTCTGCAGGATGGGGATCCAAACCACGCTGATCACGACTAGAATAACCGTCACGATCCTGCGGGAAAACACAACACTTGATTACACAAACACTCGATCATCTACGTTTTCTCATGGCTTCTCTATATGGCCAAAAGTATATGGACACCTCTTTTAGTTGAATTTTAATCTTAAAGCCACAATTTTAAAGTCACACACGCTGCTACGAGTGTAGGTTCTGTAAAAAAACAACATGGTTTTACAAATTTGCAGCGCTGCTCAGTCTGATCCACTCATACCAGCACAACACACACTAACACACCACCATCATGTCAGTGTCACTGCAGTTCTGAGAATGATCCACCACCTAAATAATACCTGCTCTGTGGTGGTCCTGTGGGGGTCCTGACCATTGAAGAACAGGGTGAAAGCAGGTTAAAAAGGTATGTAGAGAAACAGATGGACTACAGTCAGTAATTGTAGAACTACAAAGTGCTTCTATATGGTAAGTGGAGCTGATAAAATGGACAGTGAGTGTAGAAACAAGGAGGTGGTTTTAATGTTATGGCTGATCAGTGTACACACACCAACATTTTCAGACTTTTCTGTGATGTGATATGGAAGCAACTGGTGACCCAAAATTACTAGCTTCTTGAAAAGGTCTGATTTGCAAACACACCTGCCGACCAGCAGCAGCTCTTTCTCGCTGGCGCCCCTGTGATATTTCTTCCAGATGTCCATGGTGAACAGGGTGCTGCTGCTGTTAAAGATGGAGGTCAGCGACGACATCAGAGCGGCCATCATCACGGCGATCATTAAGCCCCGCAGGCCTAAAACACAAATTCACATTCAAGTCTGGAGTCTGGACACCCCGTCTAGAGCTGTGCTTCTAAATCTCAGACCTCCTAACCTTGCTAAAGAAGCCGGACTGAAAAAGAAGCAAAGTTAGGCTATACATATACATAGGCTATACAACAAGCAGTGTGTGTGGGGTGAATATCTATCCCTACTGTAAAGTACTTGGGAAGTTTGGGGGGGTTCTAGGTGCTAGAAACTTGTGGTGATCAGGGATGTTGGGTTGCTGTCGTTCTGCCTCTCTTGTCCGATCACTCAGGTTTGATGACGGGAGGCGGGCGCTGATGTCCTGTGAAAGCCTTCATGACCTTGTTACCTGCTCGCTCTCCCTTTTAGTTCTGCTGTAATAATTACTAGTTACTCTCTGTAACACTGACATTTTACTCTTAACGATTTCACATTGTAACTACATCTACTGTTGTTTTACCCCGAGGTGGCTCTGATGGAAGAGGTTGTTGAGACTGCCATGCCAACAATGCTGCTCCTGCTAGATGTGATGGAAACCTGGCGTGTTTGCACCAAAGAAATGTCAAGAACTCACTGAGGACTTTATCACAGATTGGACTGAATAATGAAGAACTTTTTTTTGTTGCTAATTATAACTTTCAGTTCAATTTAATTTTGTCTTTTGTAAGATTTGTGTGGATTCTGCTCATTTAAGTTGTCCTCCAGGCCGCCCAAGAAGGATGGGTTTCTTCCTGTATTTTTAAGGGAGTTTTTTCTTCCCACTGTCACTCTCGGCTTGCTCAGTAGGGGTTTTTGGTCTGTCGGTCCTGGATGCTGTAAAGTTGCTTTAAGACGATGTCCATTGTAAAAAGCGCTATATAAATAAACTTGACTTGACGTGACTTAAAATATGGTGGTGGTAGCACTATATTCTGGAAAAGATTTTCAGCAGATGGGACTCCCAGTCAGGTCAAGTCAAGTTCATTCAACAGACATTGTCTCAGAGCAACTTTACAGCATCCAGGACCCCAGCTGAGCAAACCAAGAAAAAACTCCCTTAAAATTACAGGAAGAAACCTTGAGAGGAACCAGACTTAGCAGAGACCCATCATCCTTGGGTGAAAATGAATTCGGCATAGAATAAAGATCTAAAAAGATGGAACGTCTCAAAGCAAAATGTTCCTAATATGTTCCTGAGTGACCGTCAGAATCCTAATCTTAGTGCAACTACGTCAAAGCTGCTGTACACCAGCACTCCAATCTAATCTAAAACGAGATAAACTTTTAACTTTAAAGACTTTTGAGACCAAAACGAGTTCATGAACTTAAATCTGTTCACTTTTTTCCTTACTACATAAAGGGTTCTTACTCCAAGACTGAGGTTCCTACTCAAACTCATACTGATACTCCTGGTTGTGACTCTAGATGGTGGAAACACACACATAACAGATCCTGATTACCACTGGGCATGAGCTCGATGACCAGTTTTGGAAAAGCGATGTTGGAACATCCGACCTCCGCTCCACACACCTTCATACACTCCTCAGGGTCGACACAGCCAACCGAATCTAGAAATGAATACACACACACACACACACACACACACACACACACACAAACAACATAGTAAAGGTAAAGGTACACCGGTCAATATTTCATAGTTTTTAGCATTATAAACAAGGCAAAAAATATAACCAAAAGTATTTGGACACCTGACCATGAGCATGTTGGATGTCCCATTAAAAACAAGGTGTGACCTGTATGTAATCTTCTCAGCTGTAACAACAGCTTCTCGCAAGACTTTGAAGTATGTCTGTGAGAATTTGTGCCCATCCAGTCAGTGGCTGGGCACTGATGTTGACTATTAAAGCCCCAGTTGATGTTCCAGTTCATTCCAAAGCCGTTGAGTAGGGCTGAGGTCAGGACTTTGTGGAGGACACTGGAGTTTCTTTAAACCAAGCTTTTCTTCTTGACTTTATAGAGTCACTTTGTGCTTTCACAGGGGTACAGTCATGCTGGAACAGGAAATTACCTTCCTTAAACTCACTCACTCACTTTCTTAACCGCTTATCCAATCAGGGTTGCATGCTGGAGCCTATCCCAGCTTTTCAATGGGCACAAGGCACACAGTAACACCCTGGACGGGGCGCCAGTCCATCGCAGTGTACATACATACACACACCCACACACACTCATCTATAGGGCAATATGTTTTTGGACTGTGGGAGGAAACCGGAGCTCCCGGATGTAACCCACACAGACACGGGGAGAACATGCAAACTCCACACAGAAAGGACCCGGACCGCCCCGCCTGGGGACCGAACCCAGGACCTTTTTGCTGTGAGGCGACAGTGCAACCCACCGAGCCACCCTGCCGCCCCTTACCGAAACTGTAGCTGCAAAGCTGGAAGAATTAGAAGGGGTGTCCCAATACTTTATATGTCACATTAAATGCATAATGTGGCCAAAAGTATGTAGACATCCCATCTAATTACTGTGTCACAAATAGTAAATATTCCTGCTTCAGCATAAATGTGCTACTGTGGACCAAATAGGAACAGCGGCCTGCAAAGGTCCTTGACCCCAACCCTGTTAAACACCATTGTAATAATTAAAACGTCGATTGTTAGCGAGTACTTCCTGTCCAGCATCAGTGCCTGACCTCACAAATGTTCCATTCACTAAATGGACACACCAATTTCACACACACACACACACACACACACACACACACACACACACACACACACACACACTCCAGATTCTTGTACAAAACGGACACTGCTCTAGTTAGAAAGATAAAGGGCAACTCCATATTAATGACCACGGTTTGAAATGGGATGTACAACAAGCTCACAGCCAGATGACCACTGTGCACCTCAGGAGCCTTTTCACTCACAACTCATCTGCTGAGAAACGTTGATATGGCAGCTACCTAGGGCCAATGTAAATGTTCCTAGTTGCAATGTAATATGGTTCGTTTGATTACCCCTACATGCCCATACATGGAGCAGCAGTCTTTTTGTAAGTAAACCCAAACTATCAGCTTAGGATCCGTGTCAGATGTAATCCAAGAATTACTTAAAAGCATGTACACCGACCAGCTATAACATTAAAACCACCTTGTTTCTACACACACTGTCCATTTTATCAGCTCCACTTACCATATAGATGCACTTTCTGGTTCTACAATTACTGACTGTAGTCCATCTGTTTCTCTACATGCTTTTTTTTAACCTGCAGGACCACCACAGAGCAGGTATTATTTAGGTGGTGGATCATTCTCAGCACTGCAGTGACACTGACATGGTGGTGGTGTGTTAGTGTGTGTTGTGCTGGTACGAGTGGATCAGACACAGCAGCGCTGCTGGACTTTTTAAATACCGTGTCCACTCACTGTCCACGCTATTAGACACTCCTACCTAGTTGGTCCACCTTGTAGATGTAAAGTCAGAGACGATCGCTCATCTATTGCTGCTGTTTGAGTCAGTCATCTTCTAGACCTTCATCAGTGGTCACAGGACGCTTCCCACGGGGCGCTGTTGGCTGGATGCTTTTGGTTGGTGGACGATTCTCGGTCCAGCAGTGACATTGAGGTGTTTAAAAACTCCAGCAGTGCTGCTGTGTCTGATCCACTCATACCAGCACAACACACACTACCACACCACCACCACGTCAGTGTCACTGCAGTGCTGAGAATGATCCACCACCTAAATAATACCTGCTCTGTAGTGGTCCTGTGGGGGGTCCTGACCATTGAAGAACAGGGTGAAAGCAGGTTAAAACAGTATGTAGATTAATAGATGGACTACAGTCAGTAATTGTAGAACTACAAAGTGCTTCTATATGGTAAGTGGAGCTGATAACATGGACAGTGAGTGTAGAAACAAGGAGGTGGTTTTAATGTTATGGCTGATCAGCCCAAGCTTTAAAATTGGCCCGGTAAAGCCCATGTTGACAAAAAAGCTTGCCTGCTTGACTGTGTACAGTGTCAGTCATGTTTCAGCTGCGTTTAATGTGTGACACACCCGTTTTCACATCAGCGTTACATCAGTAAACAGACAGTAGATCGTTATCTTGCTTTTAGAAATGCTGGAACCAGAATTTTACCCTCACACCTTTAACAGTAATGTTTTTTTCTGTAGTGAAGCAAAGGGGAAAAACCTAATCCACATAAAAACACTTAAAAATGTAGACACACCCTTTATTAAAACATAATCGTACTTTAATTCTATTCTAGAACGTGCTGTCATTCATTACATATAATTAGCAAGTGACTGACATGTAAAATCTCTCCATATGATTATTAAAAGAAGTGATTTATATCGGTGTAAACTGCTCGAAGGGAGCGATTAGCCCAAATCACAGTGCAAATTATATCTTAAGGCTTAAGGGTGCTTATGTAGGGAACACAGATCTGTTTGGGATTAGGCCATGGGGTGAGGCTGGGAAAATGGCTCCCACCCCACCCTCAGAGCTTGCACGTGTTGTGACTTGTATTAAAGGAGTAACAAGGAACAAGATAATGATTTCTTTGGCTCTTTAGTGACTTCTTTAGAATTAATATCAAACACACAAAAGAACCTCAAGGCTTTTACTGATTGTCAGTTAAGACAACAGTGTGTGCGTGCGTGTGTGTGTGTGTTACTAAGAGAACAGTGTAGACCTAAATGCTTGACTCTTTATAGTCTAGATAGTTTAGTTTTTAATCTGCCTTACCTCATAGACTCTTGCTGCTGTAACATGGGTGTACACAATCAAATCTTTCCACTGCCATGGCTTTAGAAAGAAGCCCCTCTATTAAACCAACACAATAAAGCCCAGCTAAAATACTTGCATGCCTCTAGGCCCATGGTGATATAAAACTTATGCCTAGTTCACACTACACGATTTTTGGCCTGATTTTTGCTCGCCGACTGGTCGGCGCTAGATTTACCGGCTCGGGAGCAACTTGGCTTTCGCTCTGCGATCGAAACTCGGCTCTCAATCGCAATGTGTGAACTACTCAGCAACTCGATCCGAGCGGCTCTGAAGAGAGATATCTAGCATGTCAAATATCTGGATCTGAGTTGCCCGACTTGCAATGAGTGCTATGTTGAACAGCCAGTGAGAACGCAAGCTACAGTGTGAGGGGAAACGCAGGGCAGGAGTTGTATAAAGGTGGGACAGGGGTGTAATATAGTTTATATCAGAATACATCAGAACACACGCACGTTTTACAGTATTTCTGACCTTATCGTTCTCTACACAACACCCACGCTGCATTGCAAAAAATATTTATTAATCTCCAACTCACTATAGAACAATTCCTGCTGCTCACGTAGCCAAATCCACTCAGATTCATTTATTTTTTCTCCTTAATTTTACGCTGCACATCAGCACACAAACTTTGATCGCTCGCTAGTTGTTGACGTGCATTTTTGGACGTGGTATCATTAAACCCCTCGTCACTTCTCACGTTTGTTTTCATGACAGAACGTAGTTTGGGAGACCAGAGAAGCTCGCCTGCGATTCCAGTTGGTGATTGATGGTGTAGTGTGAACCCCCTATCGCCGATCAGTCGTGTAGTGTGAACTGTACAGCGACCTGACGACTTGGAAACTTGGCATTACTTGACATTGGCATTACTTGGCATTATATGTGTGTATGTATTTGCATGTGTGTACATGTATGTATATGGGTATATACTGTATGTGTATGTATATATATGGCTATATTGGCCTCATTGTGCAATATTGTCACGTCACTTTACTATTTAATAATTTAATTACTATTCAATCTTTACACTGAAACTATACCTCATGCATCATTACAGTTACCAGTTATTTATTTTATGTAAATTACAAGAAATACTTAGTTCTAGTTTTTCTGTTTGCTTTTGTTTTTGTACTGTTAATTATTTGTTGTATTATGCTACTGGGGCTTTAATTTCCTTCGGGATCAATAAAGTATCTATCTATCTATCTATCTATCTATCTATCTATCTATCTATCTATCTATCTATCTTCCATCCATCCATCCATCCATCCATCCATCCATCCATCCATCCATCCATCCATCCATCCATCCATCCATCCATCCATCCATCCATCCATCCATCCATCCATCCATCCATCCATCCATCCATCCTGACGAGTTTGGTGAGGAGGAACCCCAATAGAGTCCTGATCTCATCCCTATGACTTTTCATCCATTATTAGTGCCTGATCTCACACATTCTCTTGCCTGAATGTGGATCGAGTCCCACAGACACATTCCAAACTCCATGTTTATGGTTTTCAAATGAGATGTCAAACAAGATCATGGTCATGTGTCCACAAACTTTTAACCATATACAGTACATTTCCCTTTCAAGTGAGTATAAACTTTTGACAACTGAGACTTTTTGTCCGAAGTGTAAGTTTTCCTTTTTTTTTTCAGGATTTCCTTTTTTAACCAGTAATCACTCCGCCCTGTCTGTCTGTCTGTCTGTCTGTCTGTCTGTCTGTGCCATATTTTACGCCTCGTCATGAAGTTATCACGGGGAAACGCAGACTATCTGATTCGAATCCCAAATCGCTCATTACTCCCTATGTAGGGAGCTACGTAGGGTGTTACGACAACAGCATCAGCGTGGTGTTCTAGTGCACTTTGTTACAATGATGAAGGCATTTGGGACACAGCCTCGCCTCTTCCTCTTCCAACGTTCACAGCTGTATTGCCGAGTGAGCACAAAAGTCATAAGGTGAAAGTGAAATGTTCTGAGTTTTGAAGTCGTTTTTGTAATAAACGGCTTCTTTTTAAACCCTTAGATGACATTAAGTCTGGAGAAAGTGTTCCCAGGTGTGAGGATTTCTTTGTATTGACTTTGGTATGTACTGTAGTGTATAGAAGAAGGTCGTTACTGAAAGTGAGGCAGCCACAGGAATGGGCTTGTCCCTAATGGCGCCGTGTTCCCTACTCCCTTACAAGTGCACCTGATTTTGGAAGGGGTCAGAATCCTTTAGACAAATGATTAGTGTGGGTGATTTGATACTACAAAACGCTAGACGTGTGATTAACATTTCGCGCGTTGTGTTGATGTTTTTCTTAAAGACTCAGCTCCCTAGGTAGTGCACTACACGGTGGATTCGATGCGCTTTAGGACGCGCACTTGTTGTTAAGTTTGAATGCGTTCGTGGCTGCCGGCGGACCACGTGATCGAGGTGTGTGCCGGCCAGATGGGCGGTTCTGTCCCTGGTCGCGGTGCTTTTGTCCTCTTTTACCTGTCGGGTTACTGAAAGCTGATCCACCGAGGCGAGTCTGAATTCACGGAGCGATCTGGAGACACACCGGGACACCTGATGGACCGTGGATATGGATCAACACCGGGTTAAAGCTCGATCGGACACGCGGATACCGCATGACTCGTAAATAATCGGGTTCCGACTTTTGGTTGAGGACGAATTTATAAACGATTCGACTTTTTTACAGGAGGAACTTTTGCTTCAATGTGAATGAA
This sequence comes from Trichomycterus rosablanca, assembly GCF_030014385.1. Taxonomy (NCBI): domain Eukaryota; kingdom Metazoa; phylum Chordata; class Actinopteri; order Siluriformes; family Trichomycteridae; genus Trichomycterus; species Trichomycterus rosablanca. The sequence continues at coordinate 2,627,380 of NC_086002.1, read as the reverse complement.
TTTCTATCATCAGCTTTTTTCTGACTCTTGAGTTTGGGCTAAAACTTTTATACGGGTCATTTAAACAAAAATAATTACGTATTTATTAATAGGTCTATTGCGACTTCGCGATTAATCGAATTTTAATCGTCCTTGCGTTTAGAAGTGTGAACATTTGGACTGCTGTTGATTACCTTTTACAGCAAAACACCTTTTGACGACGGATTTTCACTTCCTTTTTTAATCTAAATATTTATTTGTAGTCTTATTGATGCTAAACGATTAATCGAATTATCCTTCTAATCGCAAATAAGTACTATTTTGACCTCTCGTGTATTCTTATTTCTATGCTGATCGTTTTGGGTGTTATTTATTTATAGGCTATTAAGGTCAGAAGGGTTAATCCGATTTTAATCTGGGTGCTGTTGATCTGAACTCAGATTCCTGTTAATCACGATTAATCGGAAGGATCAGGGTGCTGTTGATGTAATCACCATCAACGATGATCTAAATCGACACGATTAATCACGGTTATCTTTTTTATTAAGGCTACTTGGTATTGGTGAGCTTTAACTTCATCAAGTTGAAGTTCTTTTTAAAGTATTAATAAAATCGAAGGATTACGGAGCACAGCAGAGCGAATAATGCTGGAATATTAAACCACAAAAGTAATAACATCGATCTTTAGGCTTTACTCTTTTTTTTTTTCTTTGCAATAATGGCTCTGTCCCAAATCCAGTGTCTGGACGACAACCACGTGAACTGGCGGATAAATGAAACCAAGATCGAGTTCCTTTACAGCGAGGAGCAGCGGCTGGCCGTGGAGTCCCTGATCTCCGGCGGCCGCGACGCCTTCGGTACCTACATAAAGGAGCGCGAGCTGCGGCCCTTCCTGTCCGAGCGCGAGCTGGAGCGCCTGGGCAGCTCTGTCGAGGACTACCGACCGGGAGCCGAACCCCCGAGACCAGACCTCGCCGACGGAGACGAGCGGCCCCTGTCCCTGCAGTACTGGCCCGACAGGTCAGACACCTCCATACCGGATTTAGACCTCGGCTGGCCGGACTACAACTCGTACCGGGGGGTCACCAGGGTCAACGTGTACACGCAGCCGCCCATGGGCGGGCAGACGCACATCAAGGAGGTGGTGAGGAAGGCCATCGTGCAGGCGCAGAAGGTGAGGAGGGCGCACACGCCGAAACCTTTTACTTCATAGTTGTACGTGTCGGTGCAGTTTATCAGAACGGACCGGTTGCCAGGTCCCAGTCAGACACAGGTGAGCAAACACCAGCTACGCTGAGGAGGGTTGAAACGGCCTAACCATTCCAGGTTTGAGCAGGACAGTTCTTTGTTTACCATCAATCCTGAACAGGCTGTCATTCCCTGCTGCTAAAAATCTAATAATAGCCATAAAATAAAGCCATCACCCCTGTACTGGGTTGGTGTTACCAGGCTGATTGACTAGTAATAAATTAATCCATATTATATGATGAAAGAATGAGTTTTTTTTTTTGTCTTGACATTCGACCTGATACACATTAGGGGTGCTCGGGTGGCGCAGCAAGAAATTACATTAGCCCACCAACCAATCAGGTGTCTACAAACAGACAATTCACGGTGGCTAAGTGGGTAGCACTGTCGCCTCACAGCAAGAAGGTCCTGGGTTCGATCCCAGGTGGGGTGGTCCGGGTCCTTTCTGTGTGGAGTTTGCATGTTCTCCCTGTTTCTGCGTGGGTTTACTCCGGGAGCTCCGGTTTCCTCCCACAGTCCAAAGACGTGCAAGTCTTCCCCAAGTTTTCCCCAAGGCGCTGTGTACAGATAAAGCAACACGAGCGCGTCAGGTGCTTCGTAGCCCCTCAGGATCCACATTCGTTCTGTAATCAGGCGTGATCTTTTACCGCTTGCAGGTGATTTCAGACTCGGTTTGCATACCCTCACTACTCAAAACTCCGGCTCTGCCAAAAATCTGACGTCGTTCGGCGGCTTCTTCAAACCCCGGGCTGAATTCGCTTCGTGCTTTTTAATCGGTCCCTGGAATTCCCCGGAAGAGTCGTTCTGCACCACTGTTCCACCTTCAAACCTTGTAAAATACAACCAACCCTGGGTAACGATAAACAGGGTCACGTCTTCCTAAAACAGGAATTTATATATCAGTTATCTAAAGGAAATGATATGCTTTCAACTTTGCAGCAACAGTTTAGGGAAGGCCCTTGTCCTGTTCCAGCATGACTGTGTGGCTCTATAAAGACAAAGAAATGCAGCACAGAGCCCCGACCTCAACCCCACTCAACCGCTCTGAGATGAACTGGAACACCGACTGAGGCTTTCTTGACCAACATCAGCACCCAGCCATCAAATGCTCTGAGCACAAATTCCCACAGGCATACTTCCAAGTCTTGTGAGAAGGTCACATAGAGGTCACTCTATTCTCTGTTCGAATACTTTTGGCTATACAGTGATAAAAGTATTGGGACACCTACAGGAGCTTTAATGGCATCCACAGGCATTAATATAAGAGTTGATCCCTCCTGTGCAGCTATACCAGCTTTGACTCTTTTGGAATGCTTCTACAAGATTTTGGAGTGTGTCTGTGGGAATTCTGAGGTCATGAGGTCAGACACCGATGTTGTGCAAGAAGGCCTGGCTCACAATCTCGGTTCTAATTCATACCGAAGGTGTTCAGTGGGGTTGAGGTCATCGGACCATGCCACAGTCATGCTGGAACAGAAAAGGGCCTTCCCTAAACTGTTCCCACAAAGTTGGGAACTATCGACCGGAGACTGTAAATTAGGCTGGACCCACTGCAACCCTGACCAGGATAAAGCTGTGACAAGACATGAAATGAATAAAAATGTGGCTGAAACATCCAAACATGATTCAAAAAGGCGTCCATATACTTTTGGCTATATGATGATTCATATAATCTCTGTCATATTTTAATGAGCCAGCACTCATTCGCAAAACTAGATTCACACCGGGGTGAAAATTGCTTCCGCTGTCCTGATGTGAAACTGGAGTGTGCCAAAAGTTTAAGGACACGACACTGAACCCGACGCTATGCTGTGTTGTTCCTGGAGGAAAGCTTTTTATCCTGCTGTAATGGGGCGGTTTGTGGTTTGGGACGCAGCCCTGAGAGACCCGGTGTGGTCGGGCTGGGATTTCACTTTGAATATGTCGAGCTCCCGAGGACACGGAGAGAGAACGAGACGTGAACAAGTCCTGACGGGGCGAGGACACTTTTCGGCTCTTTGAAGCCCCTCTCGGGAGAACGGCTGGGAGTGGATTTCAAGGGCGGTCCTGTTCAGTGAAACCGATAGTCCACGGTACAAAGCTGCGCTAATCGGGGGGACGTAGCGAGAACAAGCGCGTTAAGTAGCCGTTAATCTGATTCTTTATGTTCCATGTAAATTAATCTTCTGATATTAAGGGCACAACCCGCTTGCGCGCTTGTGTTAGTGTGTGATGTGCTAGTATGAGTGGATCAGACACAGCGGTGCTGCTGGAGTTTTTAAGTAACGTGTCCACTCACTGTCCACTCTATTAGACACTCCTACCTAGTCGGTCCACCTTGTAGATGTAAAGTCAGAGACGATCGCTCATCTATTGCTGCTGTTTGAGTCGCTCATCTTCTAGACCTTCATCAGTGGTCACAGGACGCTGCCCACGGGGCGCTGTTGGCTGGATGTTTTTGGTTGGTGGACGATTCTCGGTCCAGCAGTTACAGTGAGGTGTTTAAAAACTCCAGCAGCGCTGCTGTGTCTGATCCACTCATACCAGCACAACACACACTAACACACCACCACCATGTCAGTGTCACTGCAGTGCTGAGAATGATCCACCACCTAAATAATACCTGCTCTGTGGGGGTCCTGTGGGGGTCCTGACCATTGAAGAACAGGGTGAAAGGGGGCTAACAAAGCATGTAGAGAAACAGATGGACTACAGTCAGTAATTGTAGAACTACAAAGTGCTTCTATATGGTAAGTGGAGCTGATAAAATGGACAGTGAGTGTAGAAACAAGAAGGTGGTTTTAATGTTATGGCTGATCGGTGTATAACTATGTAACTACATAATATATAAGTGCCTTTAATTCCACAAGTCTGCAAAGGTTCTTCTGATGGACGTGCAGCTCTGAAATCCTCCTACTGCAAGTCCTGAGCTATTTTGGCTTTATATTTGAGGTCTGGTCTTGCTGAAGTGTCCCAATTTCATTTCTCAGTCAGCGTATCATTTGCACTTTTGCTTCTGCTGTCTTATAGGGATGTAACGATACGCTCTACCCACGATGTGATGCGATTCACGATACTGGGTTCACGATACGATTTTCCCCCCATTTTTTTAAAACTGAAATTGAATTAAAGACAAATTATGACAAAGTTTCCTTTTATTATTTCTCTGAAAAACCCCAAATTTGGCAACCAGGCGCATAGCACCAGTGACGTCAACCAGACGAGGTGAAAAAAGTGCTGTTTAAAGTGAATATCTATTCATTTTACATGTCAAATCCATTTGAATCGTGGTATTTTTGAATCAGTTATTAACTGTACTGTGGTGAATCGTTACATCCCTACTGGCTTATGTGCGGGCATTCCTTGATCATCTTTTTCTCGGCCGTCACGGGGTAACCACCCTGGACCTGGACACCTTTTTGAGCAAAGCCCCACGGTTGGATCCACACTGGACGCCAAATGCAGCACTTTACGTAGTGGCTACTCCTCTTTTTTTTTTTTTTATAGCTGTATCGATCGTTTTCCTGAGAAGTCGGTTGTCACTCAGTGGTGGACCGAGTAGCTGGCGTGGCGGTATCTCGGTCATTTCTTTTTTGGTGGTGCGTCATGGTGGGGCTTGTCGCCAGGTCCCCGTGTGGCTAGTACGTGGCCTTCTGACTTTTTTAAGCCCAGAAATGAAGGACGTCCGTCTGTCTGTGTGTTCCAGCGCCTCTCGCTTCAGTATTGTTTTGTTTCGCTTTCGGATATTCCGACCACATGTTGTTTCAGTTTTGTGCTTACTGTTTTTTTGTTCGTGTCTCTTGAGCGCCAGTTTTGTTCCGCTTCAGTCAAGTGTGCTGCAGTTGGGTTTGTGTATTATTCTGACGAGGCGTGGACCCGTCCCTCACCCTTAGAACCGAAGTGTGCGATTAACACAGAGGCCTGAATAATCAGCCGCCCGGAGAACCGGTACAGAATGTTATATTACATCCGCAGCATTTAGCAGACGCATGCAATTAAGCAATTTATTAAGGGTTAAGGGCCTTGCTCAGGGGCCCAACAGTGGTGGCAGTTGGTGGTAGTGAGGCTTGAACCGGCAACCTTCTGATTACTAGTCCAGTAGCTCCACCACCGGCCTTTAAACGATCGTAATGGTGCTGCACTGGAGAGTTCGGGCATCGACCCCGCTACCTCTCGCATGCTAAGCGAGCGCTCTAGCATTCGAGCTAATTTCCCATCACGTGCCGTGCTGAGATGTGAACTTCCTGTCTGGATTCCGTCCATCATCATGCCGTGACTGCACAGGCGGTCTGACTCACGCAGACTGGCGTGTTGAAGCACGTCGCCGCCGCTTCCGCTTCTCTGCCACGCGGTCACATTCGCTCGCCCACACAGAGGCTCTTTCATTTCACTGGGGCCTCGTTATGGGACTGTAGCGTTCCACACCGCGAGCTCTTTCATAAAGGACTGTGTGTGTGTGAGTGTGTGAGTGTGTGAGTGAGTGAGTGAGTGAGAGCTGTGAGCCTGACTTCTAACTCTTATAGTTGTGAGGGGAAGGGGGCACATTGTTTCGGACCAGCTCATGATGAGGTGTCCAATCAGCACTGAGTAATCCTGACTGATCACATGATCAGAAACATGGAATCTTGGATTTCTTCCTGTGCTCTGAACCATGCAGAAGGTGGATTGGCTACTCTATCTCCAGTAAATGTTTGCGTCTCCTGTCCTCAGTGTGTTCCCTGATCCACCTTTACTTGTTCCGTCTCGAATAGAATTGTTGTAACCTAGTGGTTAAGGTACTGGACTAGTAATCAAAAGGTCGCTGGTTCAAGTCCCACCACCACCAAGTTGCCACTGTTGGACCCCTGAGCAAGGCCCTTCACCCTCAATTGCTCAGATTGTGTATGGAAATGATTGTAAGTCGCTGCAAAAAGGAAGAGACCCCGTCAAGCAGTTGTAGCCTAGCGGTTAAGGTACCTGACTAGTAATCACAAGGTCGCTGGTTCAAGCCCCACCACTGCCACGTTGTCACTGTTGGACCCTTGAGTCTCTTCTGCTAAATGCTGAGAATGTAAATGTAGAATGAAAACACTCGATCTTGAAATGAGTGGTTTCTTTCAGGATTAAATTCACATGACGAGTGATGCCACACCCCAACGCCAATCCTCCCCTCTCCCCCACCCACATCAAATAGAATTAAAATCAATAATCACATTGGTTTGATCTTGACAGGAGTGGTTTCTTTCAGGATGATAATATTTGCAAAGCATTCACCCCCCCACCCTCTTCCACCCCCCAAACATTTTTTAGGTCTAGCACAATAAAAAATAAATGATATATTAAAATTCTATACTATACTGACGAGATGACAGGAGTGGTTTCTTCCAGGATGATAATATTTCCATGCTGAATATAGTGCCTTAAATAGCATTAACATTAAATAGCATATGAATACATTTCTATCCTGATAGGATGATGGGAGTGGTTTCTTTCAGGATGATGATATTTACACGTTGGATACAAGGCATACAGTGTCTTAAAAAGCATTCTCATACCCCCCAAATTCCTCCCCCATCCATACTAAGGTTCGCCGGAAGTACAGTAGTAGAACAAATATAAATAATTGAACTCATTTCTATACTGACGAGATGATGGGAGTGGTTTCTTCTGGGATGATGACATTTACATGCTTGATACAGCGCCTAGGGCAGCGCTCACTCTTCAAAGGTTTTGCATAAAGGATCGAAACAGTCTGAGTTGAGGAACTTCTAATCAGACGCAAGACCACACACACACACACACACACACACACACACACACACACTTCCTTTTACAGCATGTCTGACTTCTAGTGAAGTTAAAGTTGCACAATGTGATGATGCAGCAACTTTTGTGGAGTAGTGGCGCACCCTTCATCTGCCTGCCTGGGTCACTCAGTGACCGTTGGCGAGACTTCAGACCTCGCTAATCAGAATTATAATCAGCGGTCAGCTGCCGCTTGTGTTTGTCCAGACGATTTGCTCCTTAAAACCAGTCCCGATTTCCATAATAACAGTGGACGCTAATCCACCCGTGTTCGTTTTCCAGATCATCGCCATAGTGATGGACGTCTTCACGGACGTGGACATTTTCAAAGACCTGCTGGACGCCGGCTTTAAGAGGAAGGTGGCCGTGTACATCATCATCGAGCAGTCGTCCATCCAGGACTTCCTGCACATGTGTGAGAGAGCCACCATGCACGGCGGCCACCTCAAGGTAAGCTAACCGGTTATTCTGCTATGTGTTGCACACGCGCGCTGGGGATTCTGGGATACGTCCGGGTTACAGGGGCAGTGGGGCGGATGCTTAGAGAGGCAAATTTCTCCTAACCTCCAGGTGCCACATTAATGCCAACGTGTAGTCATTATAATTCCCTATTGCAGATCCTCAGCCTGGTCCACGCTGGTCCAGGAGAACCACAGACTAGCACCTGCTGATCTGGTCCTGCCTACTTTTGCTTTTGCTTCAAAACCTTGTGAGAAACCTTCTCAGAAGAGCGGATGTTGTTATAGCTCACATAGAGGGCGCTCTATTTTCATTTCACTGGGATGTCTAGCAAGCTGATGGTCAGGTGTCCGAATACTTTTGGCCCAGCTCTGGGATGAACCGGAACACCAACATCAGCGCCCTGCCATACAAATGCTGTCATGTTTGGACTGAACGGGCACAAATTCCCACAGACATGCTTCAAAATGTAGTGAGAAGCTTCTCAGAAGAGCGGATGTTGAGAGTGGAGGTCACATAGAGATCATGGGATGTCCAGCAAGCTGATGGTCAGGTGTCCGAATACTTTTGGTCCTATGACGTTTCTTAAGGTCAAGACCAAAATTGAAAACAAAAATGTAAATGGACAGATTGAAACAAAGAAAAATGACTTAAACACAACCGATAACGCAGTCGTGTGTATAAAGTGATGTTAAACTTATATAAATAAATCAAAATAAGATTATAAATCTGGCAGCCTCGAGCAAGAAACTCAGCAGGATTTGGTCCAAACCTGCACGAGCCAGGCACAGAATCGAACCCTTGACAGAACGGGCACAAATTCCCACAGACATACTTCAAAATCTCGTAAGAAGCTTCTCAGAAGAGCGGCTGTTGTTCTAGCTCACATAGAGGGCGCTTTGTTTTAATGTCACTGGGATGTCTAGCAAGCTGATCATCAGGTGTCTAAATACTTTTGGCTGTATGATGTATCTTAAGATTACAAATCTGGCATCCTAAACTTCTTGGCAAGAAAAATATGAATGGACCAATTAAAACAAGGAAAAATGACTTAAACGTAACACGATCATGTGTATTAAGTAGGGATGTAACGATGCACCACAAGACATGTGTAACGATTCAAATCGGTTTACGTGTATAATGCATCGATATTCACTTAAACTGTGGTGCAGTGGTAAAAACACACGCTGGAGCCAGAGCTGGGATCTGGAATACATCGTATCGAATCTCGGCTCTGCCTGCCGGCTAAGGCTGAGCGGCCACATGAACAACGTTTGGCCTGTTGTTCAGATATGGGCGGGAATAAGCCGGATAGGGATTCTCTCTCATGACTGGTGCGATTACGACCTCTGCTGGCTGATTAATGGCGCCTGCACAGAGATGAGACGAGAGTGCTCTCAGGGTGAGTCTCTCCATACACAACGCTGAGCTGCACTGCACTCGTCAAAGTGTAGGTGATAAGATGCATACGGCTGCTGCCCACGTGTCGGAGGGGGCGTGGGTTAGCTTCGTTCTCCTCAATCAGAGCGGGGATCAGCATCGGTGGAGAGGAAGCGTGACGCAATCGGGCAATTGGACGCTCTAAAAAGGGAGAAAATACATAAATAATAATAATTAAAAAAAACAGCAGAGGACGCTGCCGCTATTCACCTCGCCTGGTTGGCGTTACTACAGGGTTGCCAGGTTCTGAATTTTCCAGCCAAATGTATTTATGTGAGGACACTTTCTTTATTTGTATTATTTATTTATTTAATGTTGGATTTATTTCACTTCAGTTTTTTTTTTTACACAAAAAGGGAAATGTGCAGCATTGTTTTGCATAGTTTGCACCTACCTCAGAAATGAAAGGACACTCATTATTTAGATAAATAAAAGATAAGCACAGATACAGTATTTTATTTTATTTTTAAGGGAAATAATAAAAGGAAACTTTGTCATAATTTGTCTTCAATTTAATGTTGTTTAAAAAATGGGGGAAAAAATCGTATCGTGAACCCAGTATCGTGAATCGTATCGCATCGTGGGTAGAGTGTGATTACATCCCTATTATAAAGTAGCGTAAACCTAAAATAAATATATAAATTAATAAATAAATATTAGATTATAAATCTGGCAGCCTTGAGCAAGAAACGTAGGGACTTGGTCCAAACAGACACAAGCCAGGCACAGAATCGAACCCTGGTCATATTAATCCTGAAGGATCTGGAAAACTTCGTCGTGATTGACGTTTTAATAATGATAATTAATAAATGATTTATTGCGCAGTAATGGCGGACGCACCGCTCCACGCCCGCGCGCTCATACTGGTCCTTCACGTTAAAACAACAATGTGCCGGCACTCCATCGACGCCCGTAACCAGGCTGTGTTTTTAGGCGTGGACCTGCACATTCTTTTCCTGGTGAGAACATTTCACACATGCTCACGATTCCTGCGTCGTGAGACGACGGCAATAAAAAAAACGTACCGGAACGACCGGCGTCAGCAGAGCGGAGTAGATCTTCTGATCTTCTGATCCAAGTCACGCTGGTGAGCTTCCTCATGGACTCACAACAATCAACTTCACTTCAGTTCAGTTCAGTTCAGTCTTTATTAAATCAGCCTGAACGGTTCGTTCTGTTCACACCAGTAATTCTCACCCAGTGCTTCCTGGGATTTTCCTGCCATTGTACACCAGATGGTCAAAAGTATTTGGACACCTGACTGTGAGCTTCAGAAACAAACTGTATTAAAATACAGGGAGCTTTGAAGTATGTCTGTGAAAATTTCATCATTTCTAGAGAAATGCTCACTGTCCATTTTATCAGCTCCACTTACCATATAGAAGCACTTTGTAGTTCTACAATTACTGACTGTAGTCCATCTGTTTCTCTGCATGCTTTGTTAGCCCCCTTTCATGCTGTTCTTCAATGGTCAGGACCATCACAGAGCAGGTGTTATTTAGGTGGTGGATCATTCTCATTTTGGTGGTGTGTTAGTGTGGTATGAGTGGATGAGTGGATCAGACACAGCAGCGCTGCTGGAGTTTTTAAACACCTCACTGTCACTGCTGGACTGAGAATCGTCCAACAACCAAAAACATCCAGCCAACAGCGCCCCGTGGGCAGCGTCCTGTGACCACTGATGAAGGTCTAGAAGATGACCGACTCAAACAGCAGCAATAGATGAGCGATCGTCTCTGACTTTACATCTACAAGGTGGACCGACTAGGTAGGCGTGTCTAATAGAGTGGACAGTGAGTAGACACGGTGTTTAAAAACTCCAGCAGCGCTGCTGTGTCTGATCCACTCACTGATCCACCACCATGTCAGTGTCACTGCAGTGCTGAGAATGATCCACCACCTAAATAATACCTGCTCTGTGGGGGTCCTGACCCTTGAAGAACAAGGTGAAAGGGGGCTAACAAAGCATGTAGAGAAACAGATGGACTACAGTCAGTAACTGTAGAACTACAAAGTGCTTCTATATGGTAAGTGGAGCTGATAAAATGGACAGTGAGTGTAGTTTGTGCTAGAAGAGGAAAGGACCTTCTATTACACCTGCGTCTTAGTTCTCATTCCGTATCTCGTGCTTCACAGTTGGGTTGGGTCTGTTTCAGCATTGTACACTGTGCTCCTGGTGTGATCTGTGCAGGATTCCCTCTGCTAGGACACACGAGTCCATTAAGAACCCGTAAACCTGATGATGAACTCCCATGTTTGTGGAAATGCCCTCCAACCCACTCGTCCAGTCTGGTTTTATTGACTGGAACATCAGGTCTGTTTGGCGTCTAGTCCGCCTCTGTCTGCACGTCTGTGTATGCAAATTATACAGACGTGGTCCGGAGGTCACAGCTGACTGTCTGTAATGTACAGGCTGGTGTGTGGTTCACCAGAGCAGCTCCACGTGAGCTGCAGGTCCGGAATTCCAGCAGTCTGGACACAAACCCTAGTCTCGTGGTCTGGACACGCTCAGCATGTGAGGCAGAAAGGTCACGTGACCTGTCGGACAGAACCCAGACGCTCGAGGACGCGAAAGTCCAAAAGTTCTTCGTGTTCTCCAGAGGTTCTGGAAGTGCTGCACATGGATCAGTTGGCGTAGATGTTCCGTTATGTCCATTTTTGAGTGGACCATTTTCCAAACAGGGCTGCTGGAACACTTAAGTGTCCACAGTCAAGCAAGTTTTATGCTTGGGTTAATAGGAGGGTTAATAAAGACGTCTCAACTTCAGATTACGTCTTGACTGATGAATAAAAAGCAAGAAGAGGAGCACGGTGCTATAAAGCTCGCATGACTGCGGACAGTAGTATCGGTGGTCCCCGGGTTAGGTTCTGAGCTCTTGCTGTAGTCTGTGACTGACTGAGATGTTGCATGTTTGCGTTAACCCTCTGGTCTCTGTGTGCAGTACCTGCGAGTGCGATGCATCGGAGGTTCCGTGTTCCACACCCGCTCAGCCAAGAGGGTCCAGGGCTCGCTCAATCAGAAGTTCATGTTCGTGGACGGAGACCGCGCCATATCCGGATCCTACAGGTTAGTACGCTCGGTACGCTCTACATGGCCACAAGTATGTAACCCCCCCCTGATTATAGAGTTTAAGTGTTTCGGCCACGCCCGATTCCTGTGCTTGATCAGTTGGAAACCTGGATTGGGAGCCAGACCTTCTAAATGGGCACAAATTCCCTCAGATACACTCTTAAATCTTACAGAAAGCCTTCCTAGGTCAGTAGAGGCTGTTGTATCCACAAAAGTGTGGACACCTCTATGTTATATTACCAGTGGTGCCGGAAATGGGCAGTTTAGCCTAGCGGTTAAGACACTGGACTAGTAATGGAAAGGTCACTGGTTCAAGCCCTACCACTACCAGGTTACCACTGTTGGGCCCTTGAGCGAGGCCCTTAACCCTCAATTGCTTAGACAATTTACTGTCACAGTACTGTAAGTCACTTTGGATAAAAAAGTGTTAAAGTGCTAAATGAATTTTCAATGAGCTTATAGTAGGGCGTCCACATACTTTTGGCCCCACTGTCCATTCAACTGTTGCTTTGGGTCGTTGGCTGACTGAAAACTGAACCTCCCTCCTAGTCAGATTGTTCTGGTGGAGAAACAACTACTACTACGGAGTGCTATTAAGCTTCACTGTAACATGATGCTACCACCACCATACTTCACAGTTGGTGTAAAAGTTCCTGGCTGATGCACTTTCGGCCTTATGGTCCATTCCAGACCATTCCATCGGTGCTTTGGGTTTGGGTGTTTCGTTGCCTGCCTAAAAACCAAACTTTCCTCCCAGTTAAAATGTTCTGGTGGAGAAAAATGACATTTTAGCTTCTTTAAGCTTCCCTGTAACATGATGCTACCACCACCATAGTTCACAGTTGGCGTACAAGTTCCTGGCTGATGCACTTTTGGCCCTATAGTCCATTCCATTGCTGTTTTGGGTCGTTGGCTGACTGAAAACTGAACCTCCCTCCTAGTCAGATTGTTCTGGTGGAGAAACATCTACTATACTGAGTGCTATTAAGCTTCTCTGTAACATGATGCTACCACCACCATAGTTCACAGTTAGCGTACAAGTTCCTGAATGTACGCCAAACATTCTACGTGACATTTAAGGCAAAAAACTACTACTACTTAACTACTTTAACTTAATAGCCACACCTTGGATCACCTTGGATATGATTGGGTCTTGAACTAATCACCTTCTGTCACAGCCACTGACTTCTGCAGCTCAGAGTGACGGTCACTACATGCGCTGTAGTGTTCGTTCTAATAAGTGCCTTTAGTTTATTAAATAAGTCTACAATGGGGTGGTGCAGCGGTAAAGTACCCTAGCTCACTACTGCTAAGATCTGGCGATTGTGGGTTCGAATCTCAGCTGTGCTATCAGCCGGGCGGGCGTCTGTGTGCACGTGATGGATGGTGATTGATGGCTGATAATATACGATAAAAAGTCTGACCTAGGTAGTATGGCTGTAGTTTCCTGAGTACTGTATGATTAAACTGAGCTCTGATTTGTTTTTCAGTTTTACATGGACGGCGGCTCGACTGGACCGCAACCTCATCACGGTCCTGACCGGTCAGGCGGTGGAGGCCTTTGACAAGCAGTTCTGCGAGCTCTACCTCACCTCCCAAAGCGTCAACCTGTCCAAGGTCCCCCTGACCAACGTCCCCGAACCCGAGCCCCTCCCCGTACCCGCTCCCGCCGCCGTCCCCACGCCCGCCATCGCCAGAAAACTCATCAACCCCAAATACTCCCTGGTGGACACGGCCAGCAAGGGCTCGTCGGACAAGGCCAGTCCAAAGAACAGCAACTCCCAGAATGCCTTGCCAGTGCCGGTCAAGCAGCGTCGGCGCAATCTCATCGAAGAGCTGCCCAAGCACCCCGGGCTCGTAGGACTCCCGAAAGCGGAGCTCATCCCGTACCTGCCCACGTGGCCGGAGCCGGACCCGCCGAGCGACGTCATCGGCTTCATCAACATCCGGGACACCAGCAAACCGCTGCAGCCGCATCTGATGCGCTCGCAGATGTTCGAGGCATCGCAGGCCATCCGCTTCAAGGACCCGTTCATCGCTCCGCCCGAGGAGCCGCTCCCCGAGAAGGCGTGTCCTCGGCGCAACAGCGGCAACACCCCGAAAACGAACCCTTTAAACTCGTACGTTAGAGAAGCGGCGGCTCCTGTGGAGACCCCCGCGGAAAACGAGTCGCCAACCGGGGAACCGCCGGCGCCCGTTCAGGCACGGAACCCGGTCGCTGAGGTGACCGCTCCCAAACCGGTCCAGACGGACGTGGATGCGGCTCCTCCGGGACCGCCTGTACCGAAACCACGGACCGTCCAGCTGGCCGTGACCGTACCCGACGACCCTGCGGTCCAGAACTCCAAGGAGTACCAAGAAGCCGAGCAAAATCTGGACGATCGGGACCACGCCGGTCAGGATGAGAGTCCAGAGAACGATACGGACAGCACCAGGAGCGTAGAGTTAGCGGATCCGACAGAGATAGAAGCCAGGTCGACGGCGTCGGACGAGTACTACGAGTGCAGCGACTCGGACCGGATCGCTAACGGGAAGCTGGGCGGCTCGAGCCACCTGGGGAAGCCCGGCTCGCTGAACGTGATGTCCAGGTTATCTCAGTCCCTGGTGGACCTGAGGCTTGAGAACGGGCTGGAGCCGGACCCCGCCCAGAGGAACGCGCTGAACGTACCAGACAGAGCCGCGGTGCAGGTAAGGAAAGTGCTTTCACAGGTGTGTAAACAGTAAAGTGATTTTCATCACACGAGGTGTGTTATCTTTGCAACCGACCTGTATAAACTTGGGCGTGTCCCAAATACAGGCCGCTGCGGGTGGACGGGGTGTGTTTGTGTGTTTGTGTGTGTGTGTGTGTGTGTGTGTGTGAGGAAATGTAGCAGGGTGTGTCGCAGTGTTTTCCAGCAGGTCCGGACGTGCTGTGGGAATTTAAACCTACTTGTGTAGGTACTTGTGTAGGTGGTGTAGGGTTACAAATCCTCGAATCGAAAAGTATGTGGACACCTGACCATGAGCCTGTTGGAAATCCCATTTTGCTTTTATAACAGTCTCCACCTCTCTGGGACAGCTTTCCATGAGTATTGGGAGTGTGTCTGTGGGGATTTGGGCTAGACACTAATCTTAGACAAAAAGTCCTGGGTCGCAGTTGATGTTCCAGTTCATCCCAACGGGGTTCAGCTGTAGTTCCTTCATACTGAAAAGTTTTTGGAGTGCGTCTGTGGGGATTTGGGCCATGTGCTAGTGTCAGGCATAAAGTCCTGGCTCACAGTTGATGTTCCGCTTCATCCCAACGGAGTTCAGGTCAGGGCTCTGTGTCAGCTGTAGTTCCTTCATACTAAAAGCTTTTGGAGTGTGTCTGTGGGGATTTGGGCCAGGCACTAATGTCTGACTAAAAGTCCTGGCTCACAGTTGATGTCCCACCTCATCCCAACAGGATTTGAGTCAGGGACTAAACTCAACCCAAGCATGCCTTCATAGGGAACTGGGGAGGGCCTTCCCCAAACTGTTGGAAAAGCATCACTGGGAGGCAGTTTTTTAAACCGTGCAGTAGGTGTGGTTCCTCTACATGCTCATTTAACCCTCATTTAATCATGTCCTTCCCCAAACTGTTGCCACATGTACAGTAGGTTTCTTATGTTTCAGTGAAAGTGTCGAGGGTATTTGTGAAGGTGAGGCTGTAATTATTGCTGCTGCGTCACTTTAATTCAAAGCGGCGTCTGTTTAGCAGAACTTTATGGACTGTGTGTTTTACTGCACGTTTATCTGCAGTGAACTGAAGCTGTAAAAACAAGCCTGACACTCAGGAACCGGACGAGCTGATCTGATAATCGTGCTCACGTTCTCTGGAAACCGAAATTTACTGTCGCTCAGGGTTATCACAGCGTTTTATTTGTTTATTTATCTTTTTAAGTGGGTTACAGTCCGTCAGATTAAATCAATCAAATTTCACATGTTCACGTTTTTCTCTAGTTGGAAAGAGAGAAAAAAAACTGATTTTTTCATTCTTAGGAAATTAATTAATTAATTTAATGCATTTAATACTTTTGCAAAGAAAAAAGGGGCAATTTATTTATAACTATTATTGTTTTTAGATTAATATTTTTTTTGCAGATGTATTAAATGCACTGTGATACAGCTAAAATACCAACAATGTAAATATTACTTATTTCTATTTTTTAAATGTTCTTTTTGTCAGCAACATTAAAAAATAATACATTAATTGAGAATAATGTTAGGAAGGGAAAAAGAAAATGTAAAAAATATGTGATAATAATAGAACGAAATAAGTGATATTTATACTGTGTTGTTATTTTAGCATTTAATGCGTCTGCAAAATATATATTTTATAATTTGTTGATGATTGAAGTGAAAGTGACCATGTCCTTCACAAAAACCTTGCCTTTTTGTTTCCTATTTAGTCATTTCCAATTCCCCCCTACTGGTGTTGCTGGTCGAGGAAAGCTAGGCCTATCACATGTTGTCTTTCGAAACGCGCTTTTCTTTTCACCTGCCAGCAGCTCAGTCTCACATGTAGTGATGTAGTGTTTCAGAGAGCTGAAGGGCTGATATGGGGTGTTTATTAAAATCAGTGCTACGCTGGTTTAAATACTTCACGTGTTAAAACGTTTAATTGGTGATTAAAATTGACAGTTTGTGGTAGTTTTTGAGAAACTGGAGATTTTTACCGCCGCTGTTTTATTACAGGCACTAGAATGTATTGCTGACTACATTTCCCAGACTCCTTTGCACTGCTGGTATTGACTGACAGGTTGACAAGTTCGTACCTAAATACCTAAAGTCTCTCATGAGTTCAGGGACGAGTAAAAAATCAGCATTGTAGTATTGTACCTGTAATCAAAAGGTCGATGGTTCAAGACCCACCACTGCAAGGTTGTCACCGTTGGGCCCTTGATCAAGGCTTTTAACCCTCAATTTCTCAGACTGTATATCGTCCCAGTACTGGAGGTCGCTTTGCATAAGATCGCTGCTAAACGCCGAGAATGTAAAAGTACCTGGGTACAGCACCCTGCTGATCATGCCAGGAAGGATGATGAAGATCATTGGTAGCATCTTCAGGTAGCTCGCAAATATGGACGCTCCTTTAGCGTGGCTCAGGTTTTTCGCTGACAGAGATCTCTGTACGATCACCTGCAACAACACCAAACAAGTCACAGTCATTACGAGATAGAGAGTTACACTACCGAGCCAAAAGTATCCGGACAACCGTACTAATTAATACATGTAGGTGTTTCATCCACACCCAAAATGTAAACAGAAATGATACGCTTCCGGCCATGTGGTTTGATGAGTTTGATCAGACCTGGTTTGATGAGTTTGGTGTCGAGGAACGCCATTGAACTCTGTTAGTCAGGGCTTGTCGTCCAACCTGACCTCCAAAATGCTCTTTTGGCCAGACACAATGACATAACACAATGACATAACACATGCCATGACATAACGCTTTTATTCATGCTGTTCTTCAATGGTCAGGCACCCCACAGAGCAGGTATTATTTAGGTGGTGGATCATTCTCAGCACTGCAGTGACACTGACATGGTGGTGGTGTGTTAGTGTGTGTTGTGCTGGTATGGAGTTTCTAAATACCGTGTCCACTCACTGTCCACTCTATTAGACACTCCTACCTAGTCTGTCCACCTTGTAGAGGTAAAGTCAGAGACGATCGCTCATCTGTTGCTGCTGTTTGAGTCGGTCATCTTGTAGACCTTCATCAGTGGTCACAGGATGCTGTTGGCTGGATACTTTTGGTTGGTGGATGATTCTCAGTCCAGCAGTGACAGTGAAGTGTTCAAAAACTCCAGCAGCGCTGCTGTGTCTGATCCACTCATACCAGCACAACACACACTAACACACCACCACCATGTCAGTGTCACTGCAGTGCTGAGAATGATCCACCACCTAAATAATACCTGCTCTGTGGTGGTCCTGTGGGGTGAAGAACAGGGTGAAAGGGGGTAACAAATCATGCAGAGAAACAGATGGACTACAGTCAGTAATTGTAGAACTACAAAGTGCTTCTATATGGTAAGTGGAGCTGATAAAATGGACAGTGAGTGTAGAAACAAGGAGGTGGTTTTAATGTTATGCCTGATCGGTGTATGCAGTGTAACTTCTGGTAACTGTCCTTTAAGTGTCCACATTTGTTCCCTTGTAGACGATCCAGCAGAACTCACGATTTCCGGTCCCGGAGGTCAACAACAGGACCAACAGGGTGGTGATCGCCAAACCGGGAGCGTTCCACCTGCCTACCAAGAAGAGCGCCCACGTCATCGGCGGGCACCGATACTGGAACGACAGACTCAACATGCCGCCCCCTGACGACCCCCGATTAGGCCGCTTAAACTGCAGACGGAACCCCCCCGACTCCCTCAACCCGTCCGCGGTTTACCGAGTCTCGGACGCGAGGTCGCCGTCGCCGCGCGGGAGGGTCGAGACTCACACGCCGCTGGGAATCTCGGTGTCCAAACTCGCCGGCCTGGGGAACTTCCGGAACAAGATGCCCATGGTCACGAGCACCAGGAAGGTCACGTACGGGCAGAAGAAGAGCTAACTGGAGGCCTTTCTGTACTTTCATTCCTTACATTTTACTCTATTTTGAATTCAGTGTTTCCTTCGTGACTGCAGGCTGTCCCAGATCGTAATGCACCCTCCAGCATGCTTCACAGATGAGCGTTCGGTGCCTTTTCCCTCTTGAGGTACTCAGGATCCCCCTGCGCAACTTGAAGCCGTTTGAGTTTCCCTAATGACCGCAAGCTGGCTTGGCTTTCAGAAAACAGTGCAGCCTGGAATCGTGATGCACCCTTCACCACACCTCACAGTTTTGCTCTGCAGTGCCTTTTATCCTTGGAGAAACTGGTCACTAAAACGAGCCGAGCCCGATGTAGCACCGCCCCAGACCCTAACGCACCCTCCACCAGGCTTCACGGCCGAGTGGGGCAGCAAAGCATCCCCAAATCATAACGCACCCTCCACCATGCTTCACAGTTGTACTTTGAGAAGGTTTTGGCTTGTTTCCAGTTGAAGAAAGTTCACTGAAAGTTCTTGAATTTCTGGAAAGTTTGTGAAATTCGTGTGTAAAATTCGATGCTACGTTCCCCCTTCCCCCACAAATCGTGATGCCCCCTCCGCCAGGCTTCACAGTTAAACACGAGGTGTTGGTGTGCAGTGCCTTTTCTCCATAAGGAAGACTTCACTGGACGTAACTGGAATTCGCCTGTAAATGTTTGTTTGGATTTTTTGGAAGTTTAAATGTAGTATTTTCTGCGAGCTGTTGAAGTGTAGACGGCCCGGACGCCGACGCACCCTCCGCCGCGCTTCAGAGTCGAGGAAAGTTCATGGATTCACAACAGCAAGTGACGAGCTGCGATTCCGGCGAAGCGACAGATCGAATCGAGATTTTTATTTCTATTTTATGCTGATTTAAGTCACGAGGTCAAAAGTTTACATACACCTGTGGGGGGGACGGGGTATCGGATGGAATCCCATCTATTTCTGTGATTCTGGGGGAGCCTATCCCAGCTTTTCAATGGGCGCAAGGCACACAGTAACACCCTGGACGGGGCGTCAGTCCATAACAGGGCAGACACCAACACACACACACACACTTATAGGGCAATTCAGTGTCTCCAATTAACCTTACTGCATGTTTTTGGACTGTGGGAGGAAACCCCTGGACCACCCCGCTTGGGGATGGAACCCAGGACCTTCTCGCTGTGAGGCGACAGTGCTACCCACCGAGCCACCGTGCTGCACGTCCCTTTCAAGTCTACGTAAACTTTTGACCTCGATGGTAGTTCCTGCAGGTCCATCGACATTCGCTTTTAAAAGTGCTGGACGCTGAACTGATGGACGGGATCCTCACATGATTTGTAGGCTAGTCGTGGAACCTCAGCTGGACAGTGTTCACCCGCCTGGGACGTTTGGAACCCCGTCGGATTTACGTGTAGCAGATTCACACCAAATAAAGGATTGTGTTTGTGAAACAAGGACAATTGCACGGACACGGTGATGGATTCTGGGACTCGGTAATAATTACTTTACAGTTTTTGTTTAGCATTAAATAAAAGTATGTCGGACTGGACAAACAACCAACAACAACAACAACAGTGTTTGAACATTTTGTTTTCTTACTTTTGCTCCACTTTTGTACACCAGCTTGTAATAATACTCGGTAAAGGTGGGCGATGTCTTGGTCTCACGATATATTGCGATACGTCTGTGATAATGATATAAAGGAACGAGATTGAAAGGATGCTTTATGAGTTAAATCTTAAATCTTACGCCTAGAGGTAAAATCGACAAAAGTATGCGGACACCCCAATAACCCAATAACTGGGTCTGTTCGAAAACTTAGCGAGCAACTTAATAGAGAGGATTCTAATAAGTCATCAACTTACTTCGTTACATTTTCGGCATTTAGCGGACGCTTTTATCCAAATATATATCTATATCAGTATAGAATGTAAGCAATTGAGGGTTAAGGGCCTTGCTCAAGGGCCAAACAGTGGCAACCTGGCAGTGGTGAGGCTTGAACCGGCAACATTTTGATTATTG
Source organism: Trichomycterus rosablanca (assembly GCF_030014385.1). Taxonomy (NCBI): domain Eukaryota; kingdom Metazoa; phylum Chordata; class Actinopteri; order Siluriformes; family Trichomycteridae; genus Trichomycterus; species Trichomycterus rosablanca. The sequence goes on along the minus strand of NC_086002.1, from coordinate 2,606,859 downwards.
GACCAATACCTTAACCACTAGGCTACAACTGCTCCTACAGCTGACTTATAAGTCAGGTGATTCAAATGCGCCACTTATACAGCGAGTCCATCAGTTTTCACTAGCTAAGCTAACACAGTTAGCATCATGCTATTCAAACAACGCGCTAGCACGTCAACTAACGTCTCCCTCCGTGTACCGAAAACGGCTACATTTGCTGACGAGCCCGAACTTACAAATGAACGACACTCGTGCCCCTTTATACAGGGCAGTTGTAGCAGTTCAAACCCCACCACTGTCAGGTTGCAACTGTTGGGCCCTTGAACAAGGCCCTTAGACCTCAATTGCTTTGGATAAAAGTGTCTGATAAACGCCGACAATGTAAATGTAATACTAATGAAAAATCAATAATAATTTATTTACGTTTGTGCCGCACTGAATGCTGGGATTGGCTCTGGTCACAGCTGTGGGCCAGCTCTGTGTTAATGACCACGCTTTTGGAATCGGATGTCCGTCCATAAGTTTTGGCCGTATAGTGTTTAGTACGAGGGGTCTTCAAAAAGTTTTTAAAACAAACTCCATCATTTTTCTACGTCGTCACTAGGGATGTAACGATACACTCTACCCATGATGTGATGCGATTCACGATACTGGGTTCACGATACGATTCTTTCCCTATTTTTTTTTTTTTTTAAACAAACTGAAATTGAAGACAATTTATGACAAAGTTTCCTTTTATTATTTCTCTTTAACATAATAAAATAAAATACTGTATTTGTGCTTATCTTTTATTTATCTAAATAATGAATGTCCTTTTATTTTTGAGGTAGGTACAAACTATGCCAAACGATGCTGCACATTTCCCTTTGTGTGAAAAAAACGAAAATGAAATAAATCCCACATTAAAATAAATAAATAAATAATACAGATGACGAAAGTATCCTCACATAAATACATTTGGCTGGAAAATTCCGAACCTGGCAACCCTGATGTGAATCGATTTTTAACTGTCTTGTGGTGCATCGTTACATCCCTAGTCGTCACCTTCAGATGCATTTTCCCAGCGTCGTACCAACTTTTTAATGCCATTGGTAAAAAACGTTTTTGGTTGAGCGCGTAGCCACTGATGCGCCGCTGCTTTCACATCATCATCATCATCATATGAAAATCTTCTTCCACTTAAAGCTTCCTTAAGCTCTAAATCCGGACTATAAGCGTCTCTCAATCTCTCAGACATGACCGATTACTGTTATACTACACCCTCACCGCTTATAACCAACATATAAAAGTGAGGGAACTTTTTGAAGATCCCTCGTACTCGTAGTTTGTATTTTGTGTTTGGAACACCACCGATCACACGAGGGCGTGGCTCCTTTCTGACGCTTTTATTTATGAAATCTGCTCTGCTCTTGAATCTGTGTTGTTACATCACAGTATTGGATGGCGACATTATACAGCATTTAAAAACGTCCCGATATTAACCCGCCCACCTCCGTTCCTCCTCCGTTCCTCCTCCGTTCCTCCCCCGTTCCTCCCCCGTTCCTCCCCGTTCCTCCTCCGTTCCTCCCCCGTTCCTCCCCCGTTCCTCAGTTCTCAGTATGATTTTTACTGCAGCAGGATTTCTTTATACAGGGTTCGTACACGATTGAAAGTCTCGCTGATGCTGATTTGTACCGTTGTGTTCTGTACATGTGGAATAAAAAAAATACTTCATTTTAAATAAACGACCTAACAGAGCTTGGATGGTGTGTTTTTTTTTTTTTCATACTGGACTATAATACACCACATTTAAAAATAATCCATCATTTACACCACAAATACACCACGTAACCAAAAGTATGTGGACACTTCACTTCACTTTCCGAAATTCAGGAAACACCCTGGACAGGTCGCCAGTCCGTCACAGGGCATACAGTAGCTCGAGTTAACCTCACTGCATGTCTTTGTACTGTGGGTGGAAACCCACACGGACATAGGGAGAACATGCAAACTCCACACAGAAATGCCCTGGACCGCTCCACCTGGGGCCTGGGAATCGAGCCCAGGACCTTCGTGCTGTGAGGCGATGGTGCTACCCGCCGAGCCACTGTGCCGCCCCCACATTCAAAATAAAAGCATCATTTACACCACAAATGCACCACGTGACTGAAAGTATGTGGACGCCTGATCAGGAACCCGTTGGACATTCATTCACTGTCTGTGTTACCACCGCATTATCCGATTCAGGGTGGCGGTGGGTACAATTTACTGGGCGAAGTTCAGAAAACACCCGGGACAGGTTGCCAGTCCATTACAGGGCAAACGTACACACCTAGGGACTTTAGTAGCTCTAATGAACCTGTTTGGACTGGGAGAACATGCAAACTCCACACAGAAAGGACCTGGACCGCTCCACCTGGGAATCGAACCCAGGACCTTCTTGCTGTGACAGTGCTACCCACCAAGCCACAGTGCTGCTCCACCTATTAGACATGCCATTGTAGCACCACCACAGGCTTTCATATGAAGTTGCCTTCTGTGTTTTCACCCAGCAAGGCTTTGTAGGAATGTGTGTCCAGTCAGTCATGTGTCGGGTCCGGCACACAGTCATGCCGGAACAGGAAAGGGCGTTCCCCAAACTAATCTAGAGGAAAGCCTTCCTGGCAGTGTGGACCACTTCAGCTGAAGATCCATATCGTCTAAGCTTTCATGATACGATCCGCTGTAATGTTAGCAGTTAGCTTTTATCTGATCTGGCACAGGATGTGAAGCCGGTTGGCAGGTGGTAAGAACGTTTTAAAAGTATCGAATGATGATCCGCGGCAAACAGGTGCCTTCTACAAGTCATAACATCACCCGTCCCATAGGATACCCTTACACCCGGCCGTCACTTCAGCTTCTGCCGGCTGGAGAGTGAAAGTTACACCATCTGGTTACGAGAGACGAGCAAAAACCTAAACTGCTAATAAATGTGTGAGAGATCTGAGACCCTCTGGAAGAGGACCAGTTCTCCATCCATTAATGTATTCATTATCCATACATGTCTGTAAATGTAAATATTACCTAGTAAGACAAACATTGGTAGCCTTTCTAGACATTATCCACTGGTCAATCTATTGATCTTGCTTTATGAGTAACTCCCAACACTAGGGGGTGATTAGGAGTTCCAGGCTACTGAGTAGCACAACAAGAGCTACAGCCCTGTCACATGGCCTTAAATAATGGACTCCAACTCCAACTACTTGGTTTTTAGCTTCGTCGCTACTCTTCACATGCTTCATGGTCTTGGAATTGAGCATCAACGATGGAAAGCTCAGACACGGAGACGTAGGAAGTAGGAAACTCCAAATTTAAATGGAATGGAAATGAAGACGCACCGTATGCAGGTAGGTCAAGTTCTTGTTCTCTGCTTTGTGTACCAAGAGTCTAGAGGACCTGATCCTGGTCCTGTTTGGGTCTAATAGTTGGTTCCTCCATGTAGGCCCATCATGGACACTCCTGACCTTTTTATTGACCCTGTGCAACATGCGAGACCTTGTAGGATCTTCATGGCGGTGTTTGCTTATGCCTTAATGATCCAAATGTGACCCCATGGGACCCATTTCTGAATGGTTGGGACCAGTGCAGGTCCACCATGGGTGCCTCGGAAAAGCTAGTACGGATATTGACTCAATATATATTTTTAATGTGTTCAGTCGAGTGTTACATTCCTGGGGAAGACCCAAGCCACAGTGATAGACTTTACAAAGAGAGGGGTACCTCCAAGATGCCCAAATATAATGTGGACAGTACTTACAGGGCACTTAAAGGTACACATGGGGTAATTTTCCAAGCCACTGTTTGATACAGACTTTGGTACGCCACAGGAGAACTGTTTGGTGTGTACTGCTAATGCGTAGGTGTGCTAGAATGCTTAATACTGACTCGCACATTGTAAACACATAAAAAATATATAAATAATGGTGGTATAATGTCCCAGGTAGCCTAGCTTCCCATCCTGAGGTCAACTTGAAGTGTTGGCATGATTATCGAGTCTGTGTACGTATAAGGTATTAGTTTATTTACCTGATCACTGCACCAGTACCAGGTAGCGAGGATGGTGAGGCCGAGGGTCATGCCGGGCCAGGGAAGGTCACCGTGCACTGCGTCCCGGAACAGGTGCATGGCGTCGGGTCGCGGGAGGTGGCACGTCGTGTTCGGGATGATCTTGGACGGCACGGCCTGGAGATACACGCTCTCCAGGTTGCTGTAGCCGCCAATCTCGTTGAACGCTGAGGTCAAAGACATGATAACAATGTTTAATCGTTCCACCCGCAATCTATCAAGGTCAGAGTACATTCTTTTACTAGCTGTTGGGACAGACGTATGTGGTTTGGGACACAGCCGAAATGGTGGATGATGTACTTTCAAGCTTTTAGTAAGTCAAAATAAATAACACAAAGCACTATGGTTCATTACATGACAAAAAGTATGTGGACACCCCTTCTAGTTATGTTTCAGCCTTCCCATATTAGTAGTGTGACTTTGTTGTGACAGTTTGGGGAAGGCCCTTTTCAGTTCATGTATACAAAGCAAGTCCCATAAAGTTTAGTAATCCGAAGGAGCCCAATTTGACACATTTGGGATGATTCTGACTGGCACCTCGCTACAACTTTATAATCTGGACTCACAAATAATCTTTGACTGAATGGGCACAAATTCCCACAGACACACTGTAAATAAGAGTGGGGAATACGGTGGCTTGGTGGGTAGCATCATCGCCTCCCATCAAGAAGGTCCTGGGTTCGATCCCCAGGTGGAGCGGTCCGGGTCCTTTCTGTGCGGAGTTTGCATGTTCTCCCCGTGTCTGCGTGGGTTTCCTCCGGGAGCTCGGGTTTCCTCCCACAGTCCAAAAACATGCAGTCAGATTAATAGCATACGCTGAATTGCCCTATAGGTGATTGGGTGTGTGTGTGTGTGTGTCTGCCCTGCGATGGACTGGCACCCCGTCCAGGGTGTTACTGTGTGCCTTGCGCCCATTGAAAAGCTGGGATAAGCTCCAGCACCCCCCTGTGGACCCACCCTGACTGTATAAGCAGTTAAGAAAGTGAGTGAGTGAATATGCCTAGTTTTGAAATGTGATGCCCAACAAGTTCATAATAAGATTGTAAGTCCACATACTTTTGGCCATTTAGTTTATCTATGACGCGTTTAAGCGTTTAACAAGCCAGTTTGTTATTATGGGATGGCAGGAGCAGCTTGTTCCAAATTATAAAGGACACACCTGGGTCTTTATTCAGATCCTTCCAAATCGCCTCAGGTGTGTTTTTGTTTGGGGCGTTGCTCACCTCTGGAGGGGGGTGGGGGGGGATTTGGGCATGGGACAGGCTGCGGTTTTAAGTTTGGAACCACTGACTCGTTGCCATGAATCTGTACAGCAAATAAACACCTTTGTGAGGGACTCGGGTCCGTACAATGCAGAGTGTGCAAGAGAAAGTCTGTGGGAGGTAAGTGTGCTATACTGCATGAATAACAGGATTTAATGGATGCTCGGGGGGTGATGGGGTGGGGGTGGGGGGTTTCTTCCTTTTCATAAACATGATTTATTTTGATCCCCCACTTTACATTCACTTTTACTTTCTACTGAGTAAATACTGCTGTGTGTGTGTGTGTGTGTGTGTGTGTATATAACATTAAAACCACCTCCTTGTTTCTACACTCACTGTCCATTTTATCAGCTCCACTTAACATATAGAAGCACTTTGTAGTTCTACAATTACTGACTGTAGTCCATCTGTTTCTCTACATGCTTTGTTAGCCCCCTTTCACGCTGTTCTTCAATGGTCAGGACCCCCACAGGACCACCACAGAGCAGGTATTATTTAGGTGGTGGATCATTCTAAGCACTGCAGTGACACTGACATGGTGGTGGTGTGTTAGTGTGTGTTGTGCTGGTATGAGTGGATCAGACACAGCAGCACTGCTGGAGTTTTTAAACCCCGTGTCCACTCACTGTCCACTCTATTAGACACTCCTACCTAGTCGGTCCACCTTGTAGATGTAAAGTCAGAGACGATCGCTCATCTATTGCTGCTGTTTGAGTCGGTCATCTTCTAGACCTTCATCAGTGGTCACAGGACGCTGCCCACGGGGCGCTGTTGGCTGGATGTTTTTGGTTGGTGGACGATTCAGTCCAGCAGTGACAGTGAGGTGTTTAAAAACTCCAGCAGCGCTGCTGTGTCTGATCCACTCATACCAGCACAACACACACTAACACACCACCACCATGTCAGTGTCACTGCAGTGCTGAGAATCATCCACCACCTAAATAATACCTGCTCTGTAACTTAACTCTTGTTAGCAATGATTTAAACATTTAAATTCAAGTCATTGAAGGGGTGTCCACAAACATTTGACCAAACAGTACAGTGGAGGCTATTACTTCTGCCCAATTAATGGTTTTGTCCCGTGATAGGATTTATTAAATCTGCTGCACTTAGTGCCTCTGTAATATTTTAAAACGATATTTTTAATCATTATTTATTGTTCACTAAGTCCTGTAATCTGTCTGTATCGATCTGTTAGGATGAACCTGTCAGTATATGCAGGACCGCGTGGCATCACAACAATTAAAACCCGTACAGAAGCAAATGGAGCATGAACAGGATCTTCAGATCTCATAAAGCTTCTCACAGAACGCCAAAGGAGTCAAATCAAGCGTCAAGAGTCACGGTGAGAGTTTCAAACTAACATCACATAGAAAGAGAGGGTGAACGCTCACACCCTCGGGCCTGCTGGATAAACATCAACAGAACATAAATCTGATGAGGGTGACGTGATGGTGCAGAAAAACCAGCTCGCTTAACAACCGCGCCAACTTGTTCTACACCAGGATTAGATTCAAAACATGAGCTCAGTGGTTCTGAACCTGAAATGACGAGGTTGTTAAGATTAAATATAGTCAATTAAAGCTATTAGCATGCCAACGGCCCGTTTAAAGCTCCTTACTGAGCCAGAAATATACATTACGTGGCCAAAAGTATGTAATCGCCCAATTGTGTGCTTCTCGAACATCTTGTTCCACAACAACTGGCCTGAATTTAGAGCTGCTGTCTTTCCTGGAAAACGTTTATGAGGTCAGGCACGGATGTTTAACTAGAATTGACTTTTTAATACGTGTGTAATTGTTTTGAGGGCTTCGTGCAGGCCACGGGTTTTTATTTAGTGTTTAATAATAATATAAATAAAATAAAATGCATTTTATTTATTTATTTTTATTTATTTTTTATATTTTTGTTTATGCATTTTATTTTTGTACTTGTATTTATTTTTTAAATTTTTGTTTATGCATTTTATTTTTTTTTATATATTTTTGTTTATGCATTTCATTTATTTATTTTTTTATATTTTTGTTTTTGCATTTATTGATTTATTTTTATTTATTTATATTTTTGTTTATGCATTTTGTTTATTTATTTGTATTTATTATTTTTTTACCAACTGCATCTTTTCACCTTCTTGCTGTGAGGCGACAGTGCTACCCACCGAACCGCCCTACAAATGGAAAAGAAATAAAAATGCACTATGTGTCGTTTGTAAGATTATTCTGAGCTGATGATAATTGCAAGTATGTTTTATTTTTTCTTTAATTTACTTAAAGTTAAATGTTACTTTGTGCAGCCTCAGCAAAAACTGAAGGCTTACTGACCTGCATGTTTAAATCAGTTTATAAGGAAACACATCTCTGGCAGTCTTACCCTGGCATCATTTAACCTAATAATTTACCTCATGCAGAACAAAAGCAGGTAAAAATGTACGTACAACGTTCAGATGTGTGACAGGAGGTGCAGAAACCTGAAGGTGCAGAAAAGACCAACATGCAAAGACGTGTCTGGATTTTGGAACAGCTGAAAGGAACTCGCCCCATAAATCCTCAGACGGTAATTTGGTAATTACACAGATTAGAATCAGGATTTCCGGCACCCTTTATTGACCCGGCATCTATCGGTGTGTATATATATATATGTGTATGGTCAATGGTCAGGACCACCACAGAGCAGGTATTATTTAGGTGGTGGATGATTCTCAGCACTGCAGTGACACTGACATGGTGGTGGTGTGTTAGTGTGTGTTGTGCTGGTACATTTACATTTTTGGCATTTAGCAGACACCTTTATCCAAAGTGATTTACATTACAGTTACAGTATACAGTCTGAGCAATTGAGGGTTAGGGGCCTTGCTCAAGGGCCCAACAGCAGCAACCTGGCAGTAGTGGGGCTTGAACCAGTGACCTTCTGATTACTAGTCCAGTACCTTAACCATTAGGCTACGTCTTGCCCCATGTGTATGAGTGGATCAGACACAGCCGCGCTGCTCACTGTCACTGCTGGACTGAGAATCGTCCACCAACCAAAAATATCCAGCCAACAGCGCCCCGTGGGCAGCGTCCTGTGACCACTGATGAAGATCTAGAAGATGACCGACTCAAACAGCAGCAATAGATGAGCGATCATCTCTGACTTTACATCTACAAGGTGGAACAACTAGGTAGGAGTGTCTAATAGAGTGGACAGTGAGTGGACACGGTAATTAAAAACTCCAGCAGCGCTGCTGTGTCTGATCCACTCATACCAGCACAACACACACTAACACACCACCACCATGTCAGTGTCACTGCAGTGCTGAGAATGATCCACCACCTAAATAATATCTGCTCTGTGGTGGTCCTGTGGGGGTCCTGACCATTGAAGAACGGTGAAAGGGGGCAGATGGACTACAGTCAGTAATTGTAGAACTACAAAGTGCTTCTATATAGTAAGTTGAGCTGATAAAATGGACAGTAAGAGTAGAAACAAGGAGGTGGTTTTAATGTTTCTGGATGCTGAGATGTGGGACAGTATAAAAGAGCAGCAGCAGGTTTACTGGTGCGTGTATTACCCAGCAGGCCCGATGCAAACACTTTTGCCTAATGGTGCATGCAGACAGAGGTTAATAGTGCAGAACCTGATGACATGGGTGTGGTGATCAGAACGGAAAACAAATCGGCCGTTATATCCGCTCCTATTCAAAGCGCCCGCTGCATGCCAAGTCATTTATTATGGGATGATTAAAGCAACAGAAGACGGCGGATTAGGAAACTGTCGCTAATTACACCGCTGAGATCCCAAGCTTTCATCGTCCTGTTCTTACTTTCTATTATATCGTCTCGTTTCTTTTTCAGCGGGTGCTGGAACTGTAACGGACCTGAAACGTGCTGTCAAAATATTTCTCAGCACAATCTGAGCTGCAGCTCGTAGTCGAAATAAACGATAAGCCTAAAATAGTTCAACAGTAAACACTGAGGAATTTTTCTTATCTGCGTGATAACACGGCTCTGTTTGGGGGCGATAATATTTAGACTGGATCTTTTAAACACACACACACACACACACATCTACTGTTCCCCTTTTCCCTCCCAGCCTAGTCATATCCAGTTCTCTTCTTTAGAAACAGCTTATCACATCTGTATGACAGTACACTTTATGCCCAAAACGCCTGGTTAGACATCTCACCATTATTATGGACCATAACAAACCCCCAATCTTCTGGTAATGCTTTCCACAGGTTTTGGGATCAGTCCAAAAAGCATTTGGGAGAAAACCTGGCTTGCAATCAACATACGGGTTAAGGACAGGGCTCTGTGCAGAGCACTGGAGTTCCACCACAACAATCTTTATCTGGAGTCTTTACAGACCCGGCCTTGTGCAGTCATGCTGGAGCAGTAAATACCCGCTCCTAAACTGGTGCCACGAAGTTGGAGGCGTGTCATATATCCTATGAGGGATCTTCAAAAAGTTTCCACACTTGTATATTTTGGTTATAAGCGGTGAGGGTGTAGGATGAGGAGTAGTAATCGGTCGTGTCTGAGAGACTGAGAGACGCTTATAGTCTGGATTTAGCTCCATCTGATTTCCACCTTTTTGAATGCTCAAAGAAGCTTTAAGGGGAAGATGATTTTCATGTGGTGATGATGTGAAAGCAGTGCTGCATTAGTGGCTACGCGCTCAACCAAAAACACTGAGGGCAGTATGTTGGCACATGAGGGAGTATGATGACACGTGAGGTAGTAAAGTGCCACGCAAGGGAGTATGATGGCGCGCATGATGGCGCGTGAAAGAATAAGTTGGTGCGTGCGTGAGAGAGTATAATCCTGCGTGAGGGAGTATGACAGCCTGTGTAAGAGTATAATGCCACATGAGGGAGTATAATTGCGCGTGAAGGAGTATTACGGAGAGTGTGATAGCGCATGAGGAAGTACGACTGCGTGAGTGAGTATGGCAGCATGTGAGAGAGTATGACAGTAGTAAGACAGTCTGTGAGAGAGGTTTGATGGTATACGTAAAACACACACACACAGCCTGTATAACACAGATCACATGATGTTTTCCCTCTGTTGCTTATGTACTAGATGGTTTAATATTATGGGATGGCAGGTGGACGTGTACAGTGTGTTTAAAAGCGTTCATAGATCCTCACATATCGAATGAGGGATAAAGTGTCGACGCTCTCAGGTTAGGTTTATAGTATTTCTCGGATGTAATAATAACAGAGAGATTTTGCTTTAATGAACCAGAGAAATAAAAAGGATTTGTGATTGACTGACCTGTAATGGTGAGGACGACCGCTCCGACGATCATGATGAAGGTCTGGAGTGTGTCAGTGTAGATCACAGCAGCTAAACCACCTGATTAAAGAATAGAGGGTTAAAAAGAGTCACAGAAATGCAGCAGTGGGTCATTACACCAATCTCACACTTAGAACGTGTCACTATAATTAACCTGTCTGAAGAGGTGAGGAGGTGACTAGAGGGGAAAAAATTTCCCTCAAGTCATCAAGTCTTTAACTTGATCTTCAACTTTAAGCGCTTCATTTTATCTAACCACTAGTGTAAGTGCTTGAACTGCAGAAACGTTAACTGATTATGGGTTCCATGGTTAGATGAGACAAAACATTGAGCGGGTCAGTATAAAAAAAGATTTGTGGCATAATTAGGGCAGTAAAGCACCAATCTTGTTGTGGCTGTTTGACCTTTGAAGCCTCTGGAAACCTGGTTGGAACCTATGGCACTATGGAGTTCACAAATTACCAGGAGATATAAAATAAAGTTGAAAAAAAACTAAAACCAGGTCCAAGTTGATTCTTTGTCCAAGGATAATGAATAAAAACATCCTTAAAGCTTTAGCTATGACTGTCCAAGTCATCTAACCAAAACTGCTAGCACACCAGCACCGAGATTCTGAACTCCTCAGTTTGAATCTCGACGTTGCCACCGGTCGGCTGGGCGCCATCTAGCGTGCGTAAGTGGTAGTGCCTGCAGCAGACGCTAATTGGCCATCGTGTCTGCTAGGGCGAGATGAACGGACTATGTGGGTGAGGTCTTAAAATGCTGTGCAAGGACCCTGATTAGCAGATAGAGAGGCGCCTGTGCAGAAGCATGGGTGAAAAGAAGGGGTTCGCTAGGACTGCACACAGGTCAGAGGAGAAAAATGGGAGAAAACCACACTGGAAAGTCTTGGGTTGAGCTAAAGTCGTGGATCCCACTAGAAATGATCTAAAAGCCTGGAGGATCTGAAGATATTTTTGAGGAAGCAGTGTATCTGGATTCCTTGCTAGGGATCTAGTTATTGTAGAGGAAGACTCAGTGCTGTTATACTGGCATAGGTACACAGCAAAAAAATGACTTGGTACCCTCTGTAGACATGTGTTGATGTTAATTGTGGTACAGGATTGGCATCTTCCCGTCAGCATGTTTCAGCACTGAGTCACCGGTGAATCCCGGCTATAAAACCTTACATGGGTGTTTCCAGGCGTTACACCGAGTGGCAGGACGGATCAACCTAATCTGCTGGCGGTTGAATTTATTAAAACGGGACTTTAGAGGAAATTCTGAAGAACGCCAGAGTTCTTTATCTGCTCTGTACTGCGACACACACTGGCTGAATGTGAACGAGTTTCTCTTACACACGTCTAATCCCGTAATCACAGGGTTTCATCAGGTAGCTGATTATGTAAGCGCTTATGCAAACCACATCGTTTAGTGTCCATAATCGGAGTGAGGCCTTTACTGGATTTTAGGATCAGTCCTGTAACTGGGTTATTCAACGGGAGTGCCCACCCACACCTTTAATTCAGCCTGTTTTAATCACCCATGTTGCAGTCGCTCTTATCCAGTGAACATTACCTACTCGAGCTTAAGTAGACAACAGTCCAAAGACACATCTGCTGAATCCCTGTTAGAACCAAAGTACGTAAGTAAGCACACGTCAGCTTAAGTGCTCAGTAAAGGGGTGATGAAGGTTTTTAATCATCTATTAAAGACAGCGAGAGACTGTCAAGGGAAGTTCGTTCCACCACTTGGGTGCTGGTACAGAGGAGAGCCTTGATGCTGATGCCTTTTTTCCTTGAGTTCTGGGTGGAGGATCAAGTCGAGCGAGACCAGTGGCTCAGAGGTTGCGTGGTACAGAGCGGGTTTGATTAGACCACGAAGGTACCTCGGGGCTGGTCCATTTTTGGCTTTGTAGGAGAGCATCAGTGTTTCAAAATGAATGTGTGCAGCTACAGGAAGCCGGTGAAGAGAACACAGCAGTGGGGTGATAACAAAATACACCAATCAGCCATAACATTAAAACCACCTCCTTGTTTCTACACTCACTGTCCATTTTATCAGCTCCACTTACCATATAGAAACACTTTGTAGTTCTACAATTACTGACTGTAGTTCATCTGTTTCTCTGCATGCTTTGTTACCCCCTTTCATGCTGTTCTTCAATGGTCAGGACCCCCACAGGACCACCACAGAGCAGGTATTATTTAGGTGGTGGATCATTCTCAGCACTGCAGTGACACAGACACAGCATTGCTGCTGGAGTTTTTAAACACCTCACTGTTACTGCTGGACTGAGAATCGTCCACCAACCAAAAATATCCAGCCAACAGCACCCCGTGGGCAGCGTCCTGTGACCACTGATGAAGGTCTAGAAGATGACCGACTCAAACAGCAGCAATAGATGAGCGATCGTCTCTGACTTTACATCTACAAGGTGGACCAACTAGGTAGGAGTGTGTAATAGAGTGGACAGTGAGTGGACACGGTATTTAAAAACTCCAGCAGCGCTGCTGTCTGATGCACTCGTACCAGCACAACACACACTAACACACCACCACCATGTCAGTGTCACTGCAGTGCTGAGAGTCATCCACCACAGAAACAGATGGACTACAGTCAGTAATTGTAGAACTACAAAGTGCTTCTATATGGTAAGTGGAGCTGATAACATGGACAGTGAGTGACCTTCATCAGTGGTCACAGGACGCTGCCCACGGGGTGCTGTTGGCTGGATATTTTTGGTTGGTGGACGATTCTCAGTCCAGCAGTAACAGTGAGGTGTTTAAAAACTCCAGCAGCAATGCTGTGTCTGATCCACTCATACCAGCACAACACACACTAACACACCACCACCATGTCAGTGTCACTGCAGTGCTGAGAGTCATCCACCACAGAAACAGATGGACTACAGTCAGTAATTGTAGAACTACAAAGTGCTTCTATATGGTAAGTGGAGCTGATAACATGGACAGTGAGTGTAGAAACAAGGAGGTGGTTTTAATGTTATGGCTGATCGATGTATAATTAGCTACACAGGACATGTTGTGCTGTTTTGAAAGGAAATGGTTTAAACACTGTAACAGAAACACATTTAATATAAACAGCAGCTCCTGATTCATCTACTGGAAAATTTTAAATGTCATCACCTGTGGTTCCTGCTTGCGTTTCTATTCGCTATAAAAATTGTTCACAAGCTCGAGCTTGTCCGACAGGCTGGAACTCGGTGAGTGACATGACAGGGAACATAAAAGTGTGTATGCACGAATACTTTCAATATTTCATTCAGGCATTGTTTCCTCTCAGAGTCGTAATCAAGGAGTCGATTGTTCCACCAGAAACCTGCTGAGAATTCTCCACCATTGTGAGTGTAAATGTCACACAGAAAGTAACGACACGGCCTGGTCATGTTTCAATCTACGTTATTATATTTGCAGGTAACAGAAACTGTACACCAAGACTAAAGCCGCACCCAAACCGTGAAGCATGGTGAAGGGAGCATCGCACCCTTTATAGCCAGGAGCTCATTGAACATACCATTCCAGAACCCTGGGTCTAGATATAAAGCTGTTCCTACATCTACCCACCTCCCCTCCTCTGAGAAGACTGTCCACAAATTTTTGAAACTAATTTACACTGGGAGTTGAAAATGGGACTTCTGTACGTCTGCCCATAACTTTAGCAAATGTTGATCAATTTTCAAAATCTGTCTGTCTACCTGTCTATTAGTCTGTCTGTCTGTCTGTCTATCTATCTATCTGTTTCTGTCTGTCTATCTATCAGTCAATTTGTCTGTCTGTCTATTTGTCTGTCTATCTATCTGTCTGTCTCTGTCTGTCTATCTATCTGTCTGTCTAACTAACTCTATCTGTCTATCTATATGTTTGTCTGTCTGTCTATCTATCTGTCAATTTGTCTCTGACTGTCTGTCTATCTATCTGTCAATGTGTCTGTCTGTCTGTCTGTTAGTCTGTCTATCTGTCAATGTGTCTGTCTGTATGTCTATCTATCTATCTGTTTGTCTATCTTTCTGTCTATCTATTTATACATTATCTATCTGCATATCTGTCTGTCTTTCTATCTGTCTGTCCGTCCGTTTGTCCGTCCATCCATTTATCTATGAGTACAGCACACCATAGTGGCCAGGTAATATTTACCGATATCCACATGCAGTGTAGATTACTCAGTGAAACCATGGATTCAAACCCACGTACCTGCGATGGTGTAGAGCGCGGTGACCACCAGCATGAGGACGGTGGAGAGGTAAAGATTCCAGCCCAGACACACCTGGATGAACAGAGCTCCAGAGTACAGGTCCGTCTGCACATAAAAACAGCAGACGTCACTGTTTACAGTCCAGCAAGCTTTACATGCCTATCATTGTGTGTGTGTGTGTGTGTGTGTGTGTGTGTGTGTGTGTATGTGTGTATACACTCACTGATATTTTAGTGAACACAGACAGCATGAGGCTGAGTGCTGACAGGTACATGCGGATTCTCTCGCCCCCGAAACGTCGACCCAGGTACTCGGGCATGGTGACGATCTGAGAGAGGAGGAGAAACGGTTAAAATTTATATATAAATATATACTGATCAACCATAACATTAAAACCACCTCCTGGTTTCTACACTCACTGTCCATTTTATCAGCTCCACTTACCATATAGAAGCACTTTGTAGTTCTACAATTACTGACTGTAGTCCATCTGTTTCTCTGCATGCTTTTGTAACCTGCTTTCACCCTGTTCTTCAATGGTCAGGACCCCCACAGGACCTCCACAGAGCAGGTATTATTTAGGTGGTGGATGATTCTCAGCACTGCAGTGACACTGACATGGTGCTGGTGTGTTAGTGTGTGTTGTGCTGGTATGAGTGGATTTAAACACCTCACAATCACTTCTGGACTGAGAATAGTCCACCAACTTAAAACATCCAGCCAACAGCGCCCTGTGGGCAGCGTCCTGTGACCACTGATGAAGATCTAGAAGATGACCGACTCAAACAGCAGCAATAGATGAGCGATCGTCTCTGACTTTACATCTACAAGGTGGACCAACTAGGTAGGAGTGTCTAATAGAGTGGACAGTGAGTGGACATGGTATTTAAACACTCCAGCAGTGCTGCTGTGTCTGATCCACTCATACCAGCACAACACTCACTAACACACCACCACCATGTCAGTGTCAGTGCAGTGCTGAGAATCATCCACCACCTAAATAATACCTGCACTGTGGTGGTCCTGTGGGGGTCCTGACCATTGAAGAACAGGGTTAAAGCAGGCTAAAAAGGTATGTAGAGAAACAGATGGACTACAGTCAGTAATTGTAAAACTACAAAGTGCTTTTATATGGTATGTGGAGCTGATAAAATGGACAGTAAGAGTAGAAACAAGGCTGTGTGACAATGTTATGGCTGATCGGTGTATATATCAATGAATGAATGAACGGTGTCAGTGTATTATTGCTTGTTTTTTGGTTTTTTTTAGATACACTATATAGCCAAAAGTATTCGGACACCTGACCATAAGCTTGTTGGATGTCCCATTTCAAAAACAGAGCGAACTTTATGTGATCTTTTCGGCAACAACAACAGCCATTCCTCAGAGAAGGCTTCTCACAACACTTTGAAGTACCTGTGGGAATTTGTGCCCGTTCAGTCAGTGCTGATCTTGGTCAAGACAGTTTTAGTCGATGTTCCAATTCCAGAGCTGTTGAGTGAAGCTGAGGCTTCTGTACAGGATGCTGGAGTTTCTTTGTGTTATTATTGTGTGTGTGTGTGTGTGTGTGTGTGTGTGTGTGTGTGTGTGTGTGTGTGTGTGTGTGTGTGTGTGTGTGTGTGTACGTGAGTGTCTGTTACAGACCTACCCCAGAAGACACATATACTGGTACAAAGATCCACGCCAGAGCCAACAGCACGTAGGTCGCCTAGAAAGAAGTGGATAGAAGTAAATAGTCCTCCGTCTCCCCCTTGTGTTCATTAGAGGTAACAAAACTCTAATATGATACACTTGTATGGTCAAAAGTATGTGGACACCTCAACCGTTGTGGATTGTGTCTGATTGAAGACACCGATGTTGGACAAGAAAGCATCTACATTCATCTTAAAGGTCCTTAACAGTGTTGAGTTCAGGGCTCTATGTCTTGAACAGGCATGCCCTCCCCAAACTACTGCCACAAAGTTAGAAGCATGTAATCTTATTTGAGGCTAAAACACTTAACAATTAAGAGTAGTGTCCACATACTTTTGGTCACTTTTATAGTGTTCAGTCAGCATTAGAATTATTTGCTCTCTGGGTAAAGAGATTTAAAATCTTCTGGTATTTTATGGAGTCCATGATGCTTTAGTAGGACGAACGGACCCAAAACATCATCGACTACAAAATCAAGTTCCAGTCATGGTGTCAGTACCCTCTAGCAAATGCCATGTTGGCACCATGGCATAATAATAATTGAATAAACTTGTACGCGGACGCCCCCTTGTGGAAGCTTTGTTACATCTTGTAAACCACAGTAAGAGTAAGATGCTTGTTTGTGTTGCCTGGGTCACAAAAAGTCATGGACAAAATGTGGAGGGCGCTACACACACGTGTGCACTCATTGGGGTGGTATAGAGCAGCCTGTTAGCCTGCTACACGGCTTTGGGAGGTGGGAGGAACCTGTTTTGTGAAGGTACCAGGAGGGAACCCATGCAGACACTGGACGAATATAGAAAACCCTCTTAGTGACCTAAGGTGAGGATCCATGATGCTGTCCAGCACCCACTTTACCAACTGTGACAGTGGGCAGTTCCTGTGGGTTTTGGACTTTTGGGATGTGAACCATAAGATTATAGAACCTCGGCTGATGGATCATTGGGAGCATTTAAAAATACTCACATTCCATTCGAATCCTGCCACGGCGATTCCTCCTGCTGCCCCGGTGCCAGCCAAACCGATGAAGAGCCCCGATCCCTCACTGCTGGCAAAGAGAGACGCTCCGATCTACAAAACATCCACCAACCCAGTGAGATGATGCAGCTACATCAAACATCAAAAAAGTTCTAAAGTATGTGGTCACCTGACCATGAGCTGGTTGGACTTCTGGTTCACATCTGAGCTCGAATATAAACCTGGCCCCAAACGGCTGTCTGGTCAAGGTGCCTGGACAAGTGGTGGACGATTCACGTAGAGCATAGCGTGACTCTCCGTTTCTCTCTGTGAGGTGCAAGCAGCAAGCTACAGCCTTCACTCTTCTGGAAGGTCTTTCCACAATATTTAGGAGTGTTTCTGTGGGAAATTGTGCCACTTCTAAGATTTAATGTGCTTACGGGTGTATCAAGTACGTAAAAAAGCACAACCCAGTGGCCTGCTCAGAGTCTGGACCTCAACCCAATGACCATAGTCGATCACAATCCAGCCCTTCTTGTCCAACACCTGGCATTGACTGAATGGCCTCAACTTCCCACAGATTCCCAATTTCAAAATTAGGACAAGGACAAGTCTAATAATGTTCATGGGTTTGGAATGGGACGTCCAACAAGCTCATGGACTGGTGTCCACATACTTTAGTTTCTGGTGTTTACGTACCGGCCACCAGGCCATGTCTCTGCCAGCCAGGAAGTAGCCGTTAAGAGTGTTTCTGCTGACTCTGCAAGAGGACTTACACACACACACACACACACACACACACACACACACACACACACACACATTTATTTTACATCTCACCACATGATCACCTGTCTTTCATTTCATTTTTGTCATCGCTTTATCCTGCTCAGGGTCGTGGTGGGTTCGGTAGGAATACACCCCGGGTAAAACGCCAGTCAATCACAGGGCCTCGATTCAACCCTCCTCTGTTTTCCTTCCCTTCTTAGACATAGCCAATTGTGTCTGTATGTAGGCGCCTGACCAAATGATAGCACTCCTGGGGATTTGAACCCCAGATCCCAGTGTTAGTGGGCTAGTGTCATTAATTGTGCCACCGTAACCAACCCAAGCGTTTACATTTATTTCCCTTTTCCCAGAATGAAATCCTTAAAAACATTATTATTATTTTATTTCCGGGAGAATAAGTACTGGAAACATGGTTATGGCAGTCTTGGAATTTTTTTTCTGTTCCTCAAGAATTGTAACTCACACATTTTTATTAATAAAACAATTTAATGGCTTTGATTTTTGTTTATAATTTTATTTGGGGTTTTGAAAAATCTGCTGGGTCCAAAATCTCCCTCCAGAAATTCCCTTCAATTTTTTGCAGCCCCCAATTCTTGATTCCAAATCCTTTCAGAATCAGAATCACTTTATTTCGCCAGGTATGTTACACATATGAGGAATTTGCTTTGGTGATACACATAATAGTCCACATAGTAATACACACAATACACATACTAGTACAGATAATTACACATGTATGACATGTAACATAAAACATATTTGCCACTTGTGCCACTCTCTCACTGGCTGAAGAGGGCTTCAGACTAGCACCCAATTATGCTTTTGAAATGGACTTTTTAAAGTCTGTACCTGCACTGTACTGAAACTATGTGAACCGTGTTAGTCAAATCTGTGGGCGCTCAGAGATCCAGGGTTCACATCAGCAGTGTTATCAGCTGGCTGGTGGTCCACACAGACTTGACTGGCTCTCAAACTGGCGCCCTCAGTGCCGATCACAAGCCCGGTTAGGCTGTGGGTCTGTAGTTTTCAGGATAGTTCTCATGATCTTTTCCTGGTTTGGGAACTGGTATGACTGTCGCTCGCTTCCACATTGCTGGTATGGTTTAGAAGAGTTTGTAAGGATTCTA